>NC_061773.1:20500-320500 GCF_022458985.1 Mugil cephalus | reverse complement strand
AAAATAATTTTGTGCTTTGCACTTCGGGGACATTTTTGAAAAAACTTTCCAATGAATGAATGAATAAATGAATCCATTCATCTCTCTCTGCTTTGTTCTCAGCATTCGTTCATCCAGCACCAGCCAGGTGAACAAGCTGATCATGGCCTCAAAAAACTCTACCATTCTCTCTGAGGGGGCCACTACCACTGAATTATCAGAGGAAACGACAGGAACCAGGCGGGCAGAGGACAATGAGCAAGCCATTGTCCAATACAGCTACTCCTTCTTCCACTTCATGCTCTTCTTGGCCTCACTTTACATTATGATGACTCTCACCAACTGGTACAGGTCAGAGACCTCTTTCTGCTATATCCAGCTGTATACAGTCACATCTTAAATGTTCAGTTGTCTGTGTATTTTTTTTTTTTATTTTTTTTTTTTATGCAGGTAAGGGGAGGGAAAGGGAGATGGAAAGAATGCAACATCTGGCCATATAAGATTAGTACACAAATGCATTAGAAGCAATAGAGAAGAAATTAGAGGATAGATAATCGTATGAGAAATGCACTTAGATTTAAATGACCCACAAGGGAAATAATTGCTTGGTCACAGTAGCTTAGTTGCACATAAAAGATAAAATAAAAGATTTAAATAAAATATAAGTAATATCTAGTTAAATAAAAATAGAAAATATTTTAAGCAGAAAATGTACAGAATTAGCATATGAACAGAAATAGAAACAGAAGAATATACAGTAATGAATGATGGTCAGCTTCAACAGTCTCAACAAAACAACTTGAAAAAAACAACTTTTTTGTATGATTTCTGGTGAAGTATGACCCAAGTACAGAGCACTAAGAGGAGGCAAGAGCAGGGAACAAATATGGCTTATAATTAAAAAAAAGAAATAGAATAGGCAATGTACAATAAACTCTTAACCAATTACATTACAAACAACAAATATCAAGTATCAAGACAGTATTAAAAGACACAAGACAAGACAGGTGAGGGGAATCATAGGCTCGTTTCAATCCTGTGTTGTCCCAGGTCATTGCGGATCTTTTCAGCAATGTGAAAGGGTTGCGGCATTTCTTTCTGGGCCAAATGACCCTTCAAGCAACCCGGGAATTTAGCGGCTCAGCTTGAATGCAGTGTCGTGTGTCTCATATCTAAATTATCCTGCCTGTTGCCTTCCGATTTTGTCACTGGGCTGCCAGTCAGGCTGTTATTGTGAAAGCTCCAGGGCTGTGAGATCAAACAAACAAATCAAATGTGTAGCTACACAATAGGGGTGCACATTTAATTGAGTTTAATCGTGAATACCTGCAACCGGCTGCTTGGCTGTTACTCCTACCCAGTGTTGGGCACGTTACTTTTAAAAAAGTAATTAGTTACAGTTACTAGTAACTTCTACCAAAAAGTAACTGAGTTAGTAACTGACTTACTCCACTATAAAAGTAACTAGGTACCAGGGAAAGTAACTACTGCGTTACTTTTTTGAAATTTAAATGTGTCTAATAATTAGGATTTTTTTCTTAGTACACTGTAACAAAAAAAAAAAAAAAACGGTAAATTTCTGGCAGCAGGGGTGCCATAAACATACCGTAAAACAACGAAAAATTACTTTCTCGTAAAAATACAGTTATTTTCCATAATTAAAATACAGGGTGTACTTGTAATTTGTAATTTAACAAGATTTTGTTTGATTTTCAGGTTGTTTTAACGTTTAATTAGAAACATTTTCACATTTTTAAACAATTAAATAACATAGAAATATTGTAAATAAATGTTGTTTTACAAGCAATAATGCTTAAATTTACAGAAATATGCTGTTATTAATCGATTTTAATGACATTATTTTATGGGAAGAGATTGTATAATAATTTCTATTTGATGTAATAAAACAGTATATGACAAAATAATGTGATTAATCTTTCAAAACACATCAAAAACAAACATTTTACATTTTAAAATAATGAAATTACCCATAAAGACAGCAAATTAACATTGTAATATGAATAATAATGCTTAAAGTTGCAGAAATGTGCTCTTATTAGTTGTTTTAATGGCATTATTTTATTTAAAAAGGCTGTAGGCTATATTAGATTAGATGTAATATAACAGTATACAACAATAATTTGATCCTTTCAAAACATGAGAACATGAGAAAAAAATAGACCAAGCTGATCAAGAACAGCTGCAATTTCCCATTCTCCGTATTTTTATTCAACTGTGGCAGGTAGCCATTATTACAGCAATATTCAAAAATCTATTCAATTTAAATGACTGGTTCTGAAACAAAACCAAAACAAAATTCAACTGAACTGGTAATGAAAGAAAAAAGTTTTAAAAAAAATAAAATAAAAAAAAAACATAGTTGAGTTACCAGTTTACATACAAGTCACCATACATCCACAACACTGATTAGAAACTTGGTGAAATGTCACTGGAAATGAATCCATACTCTATACCAGGGGTCGGCAACCCTCAACACTCAAAGAGCCCTTTGGAAAGAAAACACTGGGAGCCACAAAACCCCTTTGACATCTAAAATGAAGATAACACTGCATATATCGTTTTCACCTCTATGCTAGGCCCATAGTGTGTTGCATTTATGAAATGAAATAACTGCTACAGAGAAAACGAAATTGCATTATGCATACATAACGGGGATTTATCCATGGTTGGCTACCTGGGGTCGAAAAGTTCAATAAATAGCGGGCTGGACCTGCCAGCGGGTGTCGCACGTCGGCAGTTGTGGCGTATTTTGTGCAACAAAAACTTAAATACATTTTATTTTAATGTTAAAAGATCACCATCAATTCAAATTTAGAATTAATTTAAAAAACTAATGCACTAAAATAAAAATACATTTGAATTAAATACTCGACAGCAACTAGTAAATGAGCTGCAATGCACTGTGGGAGTTCAGTGTTTTTCGGTTGATGTTACAACCATGAGTGTGGTGTGGCATTCAGTGTCATTCAGTTTTTGTGTAACTCTCGCTCATTCACTGATGAGTGACGAGTTGCCGCTATTCTGAGGCAGTTAGTTAGCGCGAAAAAGTGAACGGCTTTGATCAGCGTCCTTGCTCTGCACCGCTCACTGCAGAGAGCTGCAACAGAGGAACGAAAGAGCCGCATGCGGCTCCGGAGCTGCGGGTTGCCAACCCCTGCTCTATACAGTTGACGAGGTGTGGTGTCCATACTTGAACTACTTGTTGATTGTAGTGAAGTTGCAGTTTCTGAGCTGTAACCACCTGAAGAGAAGACAGAAAACATTAGCGGTTATTATATAACCGCTAATAACAGTTTAAGAGGCAGGACCAGGATAAAGGTGCAAGAAGATACAGTTCCAACACCACAGCAGTCACACGAGTCCCACTATAGACGACACCATCGCTTTGGGACAGACAAGTTTGCAAGATCTCAACATAACACACTACAAAGAAAATACACACCAGGCTGACTATACATGGGAACTAAATGAACAACATATTGTTGTTGGGGGAACTATTGCTACTGCTGGATACAAAAGTCATTTTTTTCTGTACATTGTGATAAAGTATCCTGTGTTCATCCCATAATCCCATCCCATCATTAGTTGTGTGTCATTTGCTACCGAACCAGAATCTAGAGAAGATAGACCCAACTGATGATACTGATTTCTAAGCACACTGTCAATTCACTGCTGCTGATTGTACTATATTACACTAAGTTACAGGTAGATTATGTTATTTTTCAGCCCATCTAACCCAAAAGAGTAATTGTGTGCAACATATGCATGTACTCACCAGAGAGGGGCATCTGGTCAGACTGTGTTACTGGATTTGTACTGGTACTTGCTCTGCTTAACTGTTGGTTGCTCTGGCTGCTTGGAGGACTGTGCAAGACATGTTGTTGGCCTTATTAAAGGACAGATAGTAGTAATATTTAAACACAGACATCACATAGCTCAATGTGGGTATATTATTACCTTACATAATTCTATCCTCAGTAGCCATTGCTATATTTTTAAACTGTTCCTTTCTCAATATAATGCAGTACACCACCACTAAGACCCACTATGAAATCAATGATGAACAAGGTGTAGTGTATAGTCATCACCTTTTTCAAAACATCAACAAAAATGTAGAGAAGATTCTT
Source organism: Mugil cephalus (assembly GCF_022458985.1). NCBI lineage: Eukaryota > Metazoa > Chordata > Actinopteri > Mugiliformes > Mugilidae > Mugil > Mugil cephalus. Next base: position 316,373 of record NC_061773.1, on the reverse strand, counting down.
TGAAGTATAATTCATAGTAGAACAGCTGTATTGGACTGCATTGATTAGTACAGGTGGACCTAATAAGTAGATTTTAACTATGCACATTTTTTTAATGTGAAAGTTTATTCTGTACAAACTGAAACACATACTTGTCTTTTTGAGCAGTGACAGACGTTTCCTGGCTTCAACCCGACCGGTCAAACCCCCGCTCTTCCAAAAAGCTGCTGATGTTTGAAAAAATCATATGTCCTGTACAGAGCCCGATATCTGCCACCAAATCCCCCCGGATGCAGACCGCTGCCATGATCGTTAAAGTGTGGGAGATCGCTATACAAGCTGGATATAAACACAGTCACCGTTCACCTATGCGCTTCCATTAACGATCTTATAACAACACATTTGATTTGTTTGTTTGATATCTGCCCTTCAGAGATCAGTCTTTATGGGAGTAGACCAAAACTTGTTTTTGAGTTGAAGCTTCTACAATGATACAGTTGGGTGTGGGTGTGAAGTTGTTGTGTGCGTGTGTGGTAAAGGAGTGTGTAAACTGAACACTGCCTCTGATTGGCTTATCATGAAAGCTTACTCCACCATCAGTCATCATCACCTATGCGGTTGTTTCGCCCCTCCCTCCTCTCCTAGTCAAATAAATAAATAAATAAATAAATAAAAACCTTTGCTGCTCCCGTGGCTGAGAACCAAGTCGAATGTAAAACAGACAGCTTTAGTTTGAAACGCGCCCCATTTAATTTTCAGTAACGGAAGCGGCGTTACAACGATGGAAATAGTAATTAGTTAGATTACCTGGTTACTGAAAAAAGTAACACCCTTAGTAACGCCGTTATTCCCATCTCTGCTCTTACCAGAACATCCCAGAAATATGGTCATTTTACTTGGTAAGTACATTTCGAGGATTATTTATATGTTGTGTCTTTGCCCGACATGGCTAGCCTGGTGCCTGTAGTTAGTTTCAGATTTAGAGGGATGATACTTTTAAATAAAGGGCAACTGTGAGAATTTGGAAAATTATTCCAGCATACATTTCATATGCTGTATATTTCATACTCTGCAGTGCTGTTAATGTTAATGTGTGTGTAACTGGAATCACAAAGTTACCTGTGTTGTGTGTGTGTTGTGGAGGAGTGTGTGTTGGTGTGTGTTGTTGTAAATAAATGGAAGACACGGGTCAGCAGTATTAACAGGAGAGAAATCAGAGGAGTCCCTGGTCTGCGGGTCAGGGGTTGCCATGGCAACTCAAGGTAGTCATCAATGTCGACAGAAGTATGCTGGGCGGCGACACAGAATATAGTGATGTTCGCCCTCTGCACTGGTTTGCACTCACATTTGGGCTTACTGCGGCAAAACGGTAGCTCCTATCAGAAAAAAACGCAGACCATCGGCGTCATAAGACCTTCTTGAAGAATTTGATATGTTTTTCTGTCTTCCTAGAGTAAATATTTTGGAGACACGTGTGAGTTTAAAACAGGGGTCGCTTCTGCTTCTCTCACAAAATCTTTGCTTTCAGTCAATGGAGAACAGACAGGGACAACGAACAGAGGCTCACAGTGTAAATTCTGTACATCTCACTGCTTTGCTGAGTACATTGTGAGAGCAAGAACAAATTTGTCTACAACTATGGGAAAAATCATGTGTGTAATTTCTAAATTGTGGCCGGGACGAGCATGGAAAGAGCAAAGTTTCAGGCAATTTCAGACACCTTCTTTCACTTTAACTGATGAGATCACGCACTCGAGCACAAACATTCTATGCAATACACACCCTAATAAACCCTAATAAATTTCTACAAAAATGATCGTGGACATTGCACAGTGATTGATCAAAAACTGTAAGACCTTTCAAAACAAGGATTAATACACCAATACACAAGACGCGTGTCTACAGTTTAAAGTCTCTAGGTGAATGTATGCCTGAGCAGTAGATGTTTGAAAAACTGTGTTTTTCGCTTTTTTTCTGCCCGTCCCATTCATTACAATGGGAAATTCTTTGCAGTTTTTTGCGACTTACGTCGTGAAAAATTCAGATTTTGTAGAGAAAAGTAATAGCACACTGATCCCGATCAAACTGCACGCTTTGATGTATAACTCGTCCTACAGCTGTAGGACAAGTTAAGGAACAAAAAATGGAGGAAGAAAATTTCGTCAGGGAAATTTTGAAAGGGCCATGTGAGGCTACTGCCAGAGGTACCATCTATGTCAACATGGGAATTAGCACACTTAGCCTACATTTAGTACAGTTAGCTCACGGTTAGCACAGTTAGCTTACAGTTAGGACAGTTAATACAGTTAACCCACATTTAGCACAATTAGCCTATATTTAGCATAGTTAGCACAGTTAGCCCACATTTGGCACAGTTAGCCTATATTTACCACAATTAGCAGAGTTAACCAATATTTAGCACACCTAACCAAAATGTAGCACAGATAGCACACTCAACTCACATTTAGCACAATTAGCTTAAAGGAGGGATGTCCCGACCCGATCACATTATCGGAAATCAGGGTCGATCAGGTGGTTTGAGACTCGATCGGAATCAGACATTACATCCCGATCAGGGATCGTATATATATATCTATTTATGTATATTTATTCTATTTTTTTAATCAGAATTATAATATTTGAATACAAATTGGAAAAAACAACAGCTTAATATTTACTGTTATGTGGAGTCAGACCATCTCAACTGACGTCATGACGTAGTGATGGGAACCATCGTTCTTTTAACTGCAACAAATCACTCGAATCAGTTCATTAAAATGATTCGTTCAATTGATTCATTCATCGAGTCAGTCAGTACTGGTGGTTCACTTGGCGAACAAATCAGTAGGTGATCCGTTCACGTACTGGTGGTTCCCTTGGCGAACGAATCAGTAGGCGATCCGTTCACGTACTGGTGGTTCACTTGGCGAATGAATCAGTAAGTGATCCGTTCGCGAATAGGTAGATCAGTGGCATTCACTGACCGGATCACTCTCCTCACTCACTGATTATATTTCTCCATTTGCTTCAATATAGGCTTAAGACCCGACACTAAGATGCGTTCACAGTCTTTCAAAAAAACAAAGAAAAAAAATGATGAAAGTGGAAAATAAATATAAAGCAAAATGATAAACAAACTCTATTGTATATTTTAACATATTAACACATTTTAACAATCAAAAATAAAAATAGGCCTCATTCAGTTTAGTGCAAAAAACAAATATATCAATTACAAGAAAATGCCATAAAAAATGAAAGATATGGAACCTGCATTAAAAATATAAGAGGACAACATAAACTTAAATATGCAATGAAAAAGAAAATAAATAGCCTACAAATATGAAAACTAAACAAAATCTAAATAACTTCCAAAACAAAAAACTAAACAAATACGACAAATGTCAAACAAAGGAATGATTTGGAGTGATTCTAATGAACCCCCTCCCCCGCCTTCACACCACACACACGCACCGTCCCCCTGCGCTATCTGCCGGCTAACTGCATCATTGGCCAAAGTTTCACGAAGAGTCACGAGTTAGAGAATGCACACGCGGGCCATGTGTTCACGGCTGAGCTCTGTTCAACTGAACTGTGAAAAGAACGAATCGGTTCATAAAGTGATTTGATACAGTTCGCTCACTCAAAAGATTCGAACGACCCAACACTACTTCACTCGTGAACGACCCAACACTAGCTTGAAGCTGGGGGCGCGAATGTCTGCGGTGTGGAGGTATTTCAAGGTGACAACAAAAATGTTGCAAATGCAAACTTGGCATTTTAGGAGGTGGCAAGGGCAGGGTTGTATTCAGCACAACAAATCTGATACGGCACCTCAAAAACAAACACCCATCACAATACACAGAGTTTGCCCAGGCAACCAAGCCGAAGGCGAGTCAGCCCACGCTGCAAGACACTTTGAAGAGGAAAGAAAAATGCCCCGCGACTGCGACAAGGCGCAGGGGATCGCAGCTAAGATAGCACAAATGATTCCAATGAGTGACCAGCCATTCGCCCTTGTACAAGACCCGGTATTTCTTATGCTTATGGAATACTTAGAACCCCGATTTGACATACCCTCTCGCCACTATTTCACAGAGAAAGCTCTGCCAGTGCTTCAAAAGAAGGTTAGTGACAAACTGCGTGTCCTGTTATGAGACGTGCCCCATGTTTCGTTTACCACAGACATCTGGTGTTTGTCTGTGGCTCCCATGTCACTACTGAGCCTCACTGCACAATGCATCGACTCCAGTTTTGTTTTACGCCGCGCGAAACGTGCACGCACAGGAACTTCGCGGATCCCACATAGCAGAGCGCATCCAACAGGCGATGGAAACAATGCTAAACAACCGGGGAGTAGACAAGCAACGGGTCCACGTAATTTTGAGTGACAACGCTGCAAAAATGAAGAATGGCATGAGGGATATGGGAGTGCGGCGTTTGGGCCGTGTCGCGCATTCTTGCCAACTCTGCGTGCATGAGGGCCTGCTTTCCCAGCGGAGTGTGACAGACACCCTGCCCTAGCCTACTCCAGCCTTGAAGATATCCAGATGAACCTCAATATGGATATCAAGCGCCTACAACAAGATGTGCAGGTGAGATTTTTCTCATAACATTATATGATTTATTTCCATTCCATTATTTATTCCCATGCACTTTATTTAGTAGGCACTCCACCTGGTTATGCCAATTTGCACAAAAATAAAGTGAATCTTGTTCTCTTCTCATGTGCAGACAAGGTGGAACAGCAGCCTCTACATGCTGCAGAGCCTACTGGAACAAAAACAGGCTCTCAGTGTCTTTGCAGCTGAGCGCACTCTACCAGCAACACTGACAGCCGCCCAGTGGAAGCTGATGAAGAAGACAGCTGATGTGCTTGCCCCCTTTGAAGAGCTGATCAGGGACGTGAGCAGGGAGACTGCAACTGCAGCTGATGTGATCCCTGCCAAAATAGGTAATTTGTATTTTTATTCATAATTTTATGTTGTAAAATTTATCTATATTGTTCGAAAGAAACCATCATTGCATTCATTCATTCATTAGCACTCAGACGTGTTCTGTCTCGGGAGGAGGACGATGTCAAGGGAATCAAGACCATGAAGAGGACTCTCCTGGAGGCTGTGGAGAAGCGCTTTGCTAATGTTGAAACTGAGCCACTCTTGTACATTGCCACTCTACTAGATCCCAGATACAAAGATGGGCAAGTATAGTAAAATTAAAATGCACCCTTTGTACATCATGTTCATATAAAGTCAAGTCTATGGTCTTTGGTTCTATGGTTAGATTTTTAATTGTTTATTAATTGAGTACATGTGTAAGGCAGTTCCCTAACTGAAGAGCTGTGCTATGTGTTGTCTGTTATCTTATGTTATTGTTTTGAATTGTGTTACATTTATCTATTTTTAGCTTTTTCACAAAGTCTGCCAACTTGACGCTTGCAAAGGAACACCTCATCCAGGAGGTGGCAAAGATAGAGGGGGCAAGGGTATCCAGTTCAGTCCCAGAGGAAGCAGGGGCTCCCGCAGACCCATTGAGCAAGGCACCACGGCGTGAATCATGCAGCTGCCTGGACAGCGCTTTTGGGGAAATCTATAAGAGAGGCAGTCACAGGCTCGGTCTGTGAGTAGCACATTGGCAGAAGTGCAGGTGCAAACCTACCTCTCAGAGCAAACCACCCCTAAGAGAAGTGATCCACTTCAGTACTGGAAAGAACATGCTAATCAGTTCCCCTCCATGGCTGCTCTTGCAAACCACTATCTCTGTGCCCCCTGCAGGTCTGTGGACAGCGAGAGACTTTTTAGTGCTGTCGCTATCCTTGATGAGAACAGGAACAGACTCAAACCTGACAAGGTAGAGATGTTGGTTTTCATCAAGAAAAACATACATTTCCTTCTGTGAAGCCAGAGGAGGAGAGTAAGAATTAGGAGCGCAGTTCCGAAAAGCACATTACTGGCCTTACTTTATAACACTCTGGCACTTTTATTTGCTTAATTGTTTACATGCCTGCCAGGTATTTCAAGTTGAGCTGCTGTTCGTTTTTATATTAGACATTGTTGCACTAAACTCCAATGTGAAGAATGTTTTTATTACTTGATTGTTCAAGCTACCTCACAGAAGTGCTCTGTTCCTAAGTGTCAAATGATAAAATAAAAAAGTCAGGGACATCCTGGATCTGTTTCTTCACTGTTCTTCATTTTTTTTTTAATGTACTGTAGAAGGATCAGATCGGGACTCGGTATCGGCAGATACTCAAAATCAAATGACTTGGACTTGGACTCAAGGGCAAAAAAACCTAATCGGGACATCCCTAGCTTAGTTACCCTAGCCTAGTTAGTACAGTTGGCTTACAGTTAGCACAGTTAAGCCACATGTCACACAGTTAGCACACTCAACCCACATTTACCACAATTAGCCTACATTTCGCACACTTAGCTACATTTAGCATAGTTAGCACAGTTAACCCACATGTAGCACAGTTGGCACACTTAAGCCACATTTAGCACAGTCAGACTACATTTAGCACAATTAACACAGTTAACCCATATTTAGAACACTTAACCACTTAAACTGCGTGCCTTTGTTCACCGTCACGTCCCTGTCTGTTCTCCATTGACTGAAATGCAAAGATTTTGTGAGAGAAGCAGAAGGGACCTGTAGTGGCTATCTTACGTTCTTTTTTGTTCTTCATTTCTTACTCTTTTAACCACTCGAGAGATGACAAGAGACCGCTTTATGTGTGACTGTGTCGCTCCACCATATACTCATTTATTCAACACGTTCAACACAACAACACTTCCTGCTTTCTCTAGGGAAGCTGTATGAGACCTAAACCGTAACACAGGTGGCTTAAAATTCAAAGCATACTCAAAATGTATTCCTAGTCAGTATAAATCAGTGCAATTAACTAAACAAAAATAAATGGCGCTTACAGGACCCCTGTTTTAAACTCGAACATGTCTCCAAAATATTCACTCTAGACAGACCAAAAAACATATCAAAGTCTTCAGGAAGTTCTTACGACGCCCACGGTCTGCGTGTTTTTCTGGTAGGAGTTACTGTTTTGTCACAGTAAGCCCAAATGTATTATTTCAAATTGAAACCATACATTAACCTAGTGCTAATTACCAATACATTTGCTACAGTCCTATTTTTAGACTCTGAGTCAGACTCCTGTTTAGTGGTTTGGTTCGGACAAATCACGTGTTTTATGACGTCTGAACCACTTTACTGCCTCATTCAGTATCGAAACCCTGTTGCTGGTTTAGTTGTCTCGGCTGTTCGGGAGAGAGTCTTTGAAACAACAAATGACTGAGTCGAGAGAGATTTGGTTTGACAGTACAAATATTCTATAACACAACTAAACCGATACTATGAGCAAATGAAAATTGTTTATATTGAGTATTAGGGCCGGGACTTTAATGCGTTAATTAAGATTAATTAACTACACAAAGATTGACGTGTTTAAAAAAAAGAAAAAAGAAAACACATTTTCACATCGCACTTATTACTGACCACTGCCTGAGGAGTTTTAATGTAGCTCGAACGCAGCTCAAACCGACCTGGTGCCTCAGCACGGCAGCCAAGCCTTGATAAACACACCGGATCCACGCCGGTTTATAGTATCCTCCCATATTTTAGCCGCTCGCTACCGGAGCTTTATATAAAAAAAAAAAAGCGCTTGTTGCGGTGGCGGAGTTTACTCTGCTGCAGCTGAACAACCGACATGTGGTCAGGCATAGGTACAGACCTGTCATTGTCTCACGTGCCTTTCATTATTACAGGACTTCAACCTCAGAGCTCTCTGTCTTCACACTGTCCTGACCTGTCCCAGAACATCAAACAGGGACAACATGGGCTGGCTATGTGATTGGTTACTGAGTTTTATTAATGTTTACATCGAGCCGAGATCAAAATCAGTTTATGTTACTTTGATTTACATCCCTAGTCTGTTGGTCTTGGTTAAGTACCATCTTGGGAAAAAAAGTATGCTTAAGCGTATTCACTCATTAGTCAATGGTAGATACCAAAATCCATGTGAAAAAAAAAAATGCTTCTCACTGTTCTCAGGTCAAATATTTATATGTGATTAAAGATGCAATTAATTTCGATTAATTAATTACAAACCCTCTAATTAATTTTAATTAAATTCTGATTTTTTTTTTTAATAGAGTCCCGGCCCTAATAAGTATATAAATTGGCAAAGGTGCACAGAGTGTAGCGCTGATTTACACTCACTGGCCACTTCATTAGTTCAATTGCTTGTTAACACAAATAGCTTATCAGCCAATCACATGGCTGCAATTCAATGCATGTAGGCATGTAGAGGTCATCAAGACAACTTGCTGGAGTTCAAACCAAGCATCAAAATGGGGAAGAAAGGGGATTTAAGTGACTTGAACATGGTATGGTTGTTGGTGCCAGACAGGCTGGTCTGAGTATTTCAGGAACTGCTGATCTACTGGGATTTTTATGCACAACCATCTCTAGGGTTTACAGAGAATGGTCTGAAAAAGAGAACATATTCAGCGAGCGGCAGATGTGTGGAAAAGAATGCCTCGTAGATGTGAGAGGTCAGAGGAGAATGTGCAGACTGGTTCGAGATGATAGAAAAGCAGCAGTAACTCAAATAACCACTCATTACAACCAAGGGATGCAGAATACTATCTCGAAATGCACAGCACATCGAATCTTGAAGAAGGTTGGCTACAGCTACAGCAGCAGAAGACCACACCGGGTGCCACTCCTGTCAGCTAAGAACAGGAAAATGAGACTACATTTCACACAGGCTCACCGAAATTGGAGAATATTGGAATAAAATGAAAAACATTTGCTGGTCTGATTAGTCTCGATTTCAGCTGCAACTTTCAGATGGCAGGGTCAGAATTTGGCGTAAACAACATGAAAGCATGGATCCATCCTGCCTTGTATCAATGGTTCAGGCTGCTCGTGGTGGTGTAATAAATAAGGTGTAACAAAGGTCTAATAAAGTGGCCTGTGAATGTATATCAAAAAGATTCAACAAAAATTTGCGGGGCTCATGGTAACACTGTAAAAGTGACAGTCTTGCATTAATGGCCCTCGCCTCTGGAGAGACTGGTTATTCGCCACAAGAGGGACATGCCCAGGACCCTCTTCAGTTTGCTTATCAGGAGCACATTGGGGTTGAAGACACAGTGCTCTACATGCTCCACAGGGCTCACTTGCACCTGGATGAGCCCAGGGGTTATGTTAGAGTGATGTTCTTTGACTTCTGTAGTGCCTTTAACACAATTAGACATGACATCCTGGGGAACAAACTGGAAGGGATGGGGGTGGACCACTTCCTCACCTCCTAGATTATGGACTACCTGAACAAGCAGCCGCAGTTTGTGAGATTGCAGAACGGGGTCTCGGAGGCAGTCATGAGCAGCACAGAGGCCCCCCAAGAGACGGTGCTGGCAGAAGTACTCAAATGACACCACCATCGTGGCCTGTATCCATCCAGTGGGGGGAGAAAGAGAGTACAAGGAACTGGTTGGGGCCTTCAGCAAGTGAAGTTCCAGGAACCACTTGTAGCTGAACACCACCAAGACCAAGAAAATGGTCATTGATTCCTGCAGGTCCATGTCCATCCAATCACTGATGTGTGTAGTGAAATGCTGTACATGTTTTACAAGTCTGTTGTTGAGCTGTGTTGTGCTGTATGCCGCGTCTGTTGGGGGGGCAGCCTGACAGAAAAGGACAGGAGGCGTCTGGACAAGCTCAACCGTAGGGCTGGCTCGGTTGTGGGGATGAGTCCGGACTCTGTGGGGACTGTCACTGAAAGGTGCTACATGAGGAGAGTTCAGCGCATCCTGGATTGTGACAGTCACCCCCTTCACCCCACTCTGGCTGGACAGAAAAGCAGCTGCGGCCATCAGCTCCTGTTACTGAACTGTAGGACGGAGCACTTCAGGAGGTCATTCATCTCACATCACTAACTGTTAACAGGCTAATGGTTAATGGCTTGGGTGACTGCACTGTCTGTTGCGCATCTGCATCTACATACAAGACAATTTATAGACACTTTATTTAACAAACACGGAGACACTTTGGATCCGGACTGAGACCCTTTAAAATGCCCATGCTCATTTTTGGCCGTTTTCAGAATATCTTATGTAACTACTACCTCATTCTTACACTATTTTTAAGATTTTTTTTAAATTATTTTTATGTTATTCTTATCCTTGACTCGTATTCTTATGTCTATGTCTGGTTACATTTATGTTCTCTGTTATCTTGAGACTCTTGGACAAAACAATTTCCCTGTGGGGATCAATAAAGTGAGCTTGAATCTTGAGCAAGGGTTCAATTTCTGTAGATGGCATACATCTATTTTTATTTAATTGTTCTATCTATACGATTTATTTATATTTAAACCAATATGCATTTTTACCTATGGCTGCAACATATACTCTACACAGTAAAATCAGCATACCCAAATTAACACTGTAAGAGTTGATCTTAACACTTTTAAAGTGTCTATATGGGTCCACACCTCAGAGTGTTAATTTAACACTTTTTCGGGTGTTGATACCTTTACACTAAGTTAGTGTAAATTTGACTCTTCTTGCAGTTAAATTTAACACTGCTTAACACCAACCTGTGTTTTTTTTAACACTTCTATGAAGTGTTAGCAATTAACTCTCTCAGTCTTAACTTAACTACAGTCTACAGTCTTAACTACACAAATGTTACCACCATAACACTTAAAAGGTGTCAATATAATTCTTATACAATCCTACAAAAAATACTTGGAAAATAAACTTTACTAAAATAAAAAGGTAGTCATGTTTGGCAGTTCAAAAACATTTATTTTCAAACTTGCACCCAAATATTAGAACATGCAACAGTAAGGCACAGTGTAGCAAGTCTAGCAACTCCAAACCATTAGCATCATCTTATCACGTTTTATGAAAACATTTATTTTCAAACTTGCACCACAAATATTACAAATATTACAACATGTAAGGCACAATGTATGTATGTAGTGTTAGCACCACTTTAGCACGCTAGCTGTGAGGCCAGGCATGCATGCTAACCTCTAGCTCATTAAGCAGGTGTTCGGATGATTAGTAACAGCGCGACGAGTAAAGTTTCCGTGGCTCAGAGGTTTGATTTAGTGACACTTCCTTTTTACACTCCGTTTTAACAACAACTATTTATCGACTGAGAGTTAATTATAATGGATTAACTCTACTAGTGTATGTCTACTTTAACACCAAGAATTCTTCTCAATTTGCTGTGTAGACACCTTACAAAATTGAGACAATGTTTTTCTTCTTGACAGTCCTAATGCAGACTACACCATTACCAGCAAGTGGCCAGCCGTGTGGGTGAAGATTACCTCCAGCTGGGTGTGTTTAGCCCTTTACATATGGACCCTGGTGGCCCCCATGATCCTCACCAACCGAGACTTCAGCTGATGAAGAACACTGTTTTTATTTTTATACATAAACTCCAACCATATTGCACCTTACTGTCAAGGTGAACTCAGCTAAGTTAAAATAAATGTTTTTATTTTGAGTTGAGTCCATTGAAGGAATTGGGTCAAGTTTAGAAGTGCCATAATAGCTTCAGTTCCTGGTATTTACTGTAGGGATTACAGCGGGTAAAGTAATTGAACACATCACAATTTTTAGTATTAAACTTATTTCTAAAGGTGCTATTGACATGAAATTTTCACCAGGTGAAACAACAATCTAAGTAATCTATACATAGAAAGAAACCAAAACAAATAACTTCAGAAATTGAGTTATGTGTAATAATGTGAAATGACGCACGGAAAAAGTATTGAACACGCTTACTGATATTTAATACTTTGCCTTTGTTGGTAATGACAGCTTCAAGACGCCTCCTGTATGGAGGAAACTAGTCACAAGCAGTGTTCAGGTGTGATTTTGGCCCATTCTTCCACACAAACAGTCTTTAAATCTTCCATGGGTTCCATGGGCCTCTTCTATGAACTCTGATTTTTAGTTCTTTCCATAGATTGGATTCAAGTCAGGTGATTGGCTGGGCCATTCTAGCAGCTTTACTTTCTTTCTCTGAAGCCAGTTGAGAGTTTCCTTGCCTCTGTGTTTCGGATCATTCAGTGCATTTACATGCAGAGCTTAATTGAATTATGCTCAAAATTCGACATTCTGAATACAGTCCTTGTCCCATTTTACGTGCAACCAGGGGTGAACTGGGACAAAAATTCAGCCCTGGCATTTTCTGTCCAGACCAGCCCACTACATTATCAGCAGACACCACAGAGAAGTCCACAAATCTCACAGCGTCTTCTCTACAATACTACAAAGGAGAGTCATATTCCTTGATAGCAGTTAACAAATAAAGCACGCAACTATGAACTCAAAGACTAAAATTGATAGCTATGGCAATCAATGAATCAATCAATAATCAATCAGTCTTTATTCATGATAGTGCCAAATCACAACAGAAGTTATGTCATGACTAGGGGTGGGACGAGACTAACGGGAAGAACCCTTATGCTACCCTTTCAGTTTTTAGTCTGTGACTGTGAAAATCTTTTGGTGTAAGCCCAGCATTAGTTAAAACTAGACTCGGACAATAATAACAAAATATCCTGACAAATAATCTAAATAGAAACATATTACAGACAGTAGCAGCATTAGAGTTGGAACTCATTTGTTTTAACAGTGGCTCAGTCGTTATGAAACCATAAATACAGAATTGATAAAAAAAAAAAATATCTATAGATGTGTGAAAAAGTATAAGATATGAATTACAGGTCTGAATAGATATGCATTCTCATATACATGTATGTGCACATGTATTGCCCTACTTCCTCGTCCGCACCCAGTGATCTCCACTCCTCACCAAATTCATGACCTGCAAAAAAACACAAACAGAACTTGTGCTCAGTATCTGTGTGCTGACAAGTATATACAGCCATGTAGCCTTTTTGTGACATAGTGACACTTGGTGAACAAATTTATCTGTCATGAAGGATGACTTGCGTCTCAAAAGAGCCTTAAGGCCTACATACATGTTAATTGAACGTAAAAGATATGCAGATGTTTGAAATTAAAATCTTTAACCAGGAAATAATGACATTTACACAGATATTAAAGTTACACACAAATTATACCTACAAAATAGTTATCACCTCAATCAACAGTAAATGATTGGGGCGGCTATGGCTCAGTAGGTAGAGCATGAACCGAAGGGTTAGCGGTTCGATCCCCCTGAGTGTGCCATATGCCGAAGTGTCGTTGAGCAAGATACTAAACCCCCAGTTGCACCCAGTGCAACTGGTGCTGGTGTGTGAATGTGTGTGTGCCTGTGTGAGCGAATGGGTGGATGTGTCTCTGACTGTAAAAGCGCTTTGAGTTCCTTTGAGTAGGTAGAAAAGCGCTATACAAGATGGCACACTCGGGGGATCGAACCGCTAACCCTTCGGTTCATGCTCTACCTACTGAGCCATAGCCGCCCCAATCATTTACTGTTGATTGAGGTGATAACTATTTCGTAGGTATAATTTGTGTGTAACTTTAATATCTGTGTAAATGTAATTACATGGACAATCCGCTCTACCTACTGAGCCATAGCCGCCCCCGTGATTATTATTGTTTCTTACTTGGGTTGTGTCAGGCCGAGACTCAAAGCAGGACTCAGGACTCAGAATGCAGAGATGACAAAAGGCTTTATTTGGATTCCTCAGAGATCCCTTACAGAGGGACAAACAAATGGCCACAAAAAAACCTAGACGCTAATCTGACCACTGAAAACAAAACAAAAAAAAACTCTCCAGAAGGAGGAAAACTCAAATCAGAGAAACAAATCAAAAAAATAACACAAAACACTCCGAATGGAGGAAAACCTCAGGACTAAGGATCTAACTAAGAAAAGACTTAACAAACAAAAACTCTCTCTTTGAGAGGATTCACAGGCTTACTTGAAACTTCTTTGGTTGAAGACATGAAACAAGGCACGAGAACAGGTTGAAGACGATAACACTCTGGCACGAGACAAAGGGAACACAGACTACTTAAACACATGGAGGGAAATAGGGGACAGGTGGACACAATCAGGAATCAGGGAAGACAATCAGACTGGTGACACATGAGGAAGGGCAAATGACCTGAAACGAGAGGAGAGTTACTTTTCAAAATAAAACAGGAAATGACAGGACAAAACAACCCCAAGACAAGACACCCTCACCATGGTGTGACAGGTTGTTACCAACACCTGAGGTCCGTTTCACAAATCAGGTTTAGTGAAAACTCTGAGTTTATTAACCATGAAATGAGGGAAACTCTGAGTTTTCCATTTCACAAAGGGAGGTAACTCAAACCAGAGAAAGCGGGTAACTCTAGCCTGTTTCAGAGAGAGAGGTAACTTAAGCTCTCGGTCAGTTACCGTAATGAACCTAACCTGGCCGGGACCAGGTTTTTCTCATTGAACCTCGACTTTCTCTCTGACTCCGCCCTCTTTCAGCCACACACGCCATTTGATTTCCTCTTTCATTCATTAAGTCAGCAGGCAAGTTTTGATGTAGCCTTGTTCTGCAGTCTGTCAAAAATCATAAAAAAAAATCTGAGTCAGTAGGCTATATCAGAAGTTCATTAGGCACAGTAGGAGGCGACTTTTTTCATGAACATGGCATGTCCTTTTGACAAAGATCCTGTCGATGAAGGTGCAGCATTACTGCGCAGAGAACTGAATGATGGTTATCAGACCGCGCATAGATGTTTTAGCATTTCCATTGTCCACAATTATCTTTTTGAGCTGTACCATCAGAATCTGTTGGGACAAAAGCAAAGGGGGTGGTTAACTTCATGAGCTGATAACCAATATTTAGCTACTCACCTGGAAAGGCTATCATACAAAAAAATTATCTACAGACATATATCTATCCAAAAAATATAGGTAGCCTTCGTCCCTTTGACTGATACCAAAATCCGGTCTGGCCCATGGACTATATTACATTTTATAAAGGCACTTGTGTCTTGGGGGGTGGACTCAGAGGATGAGCTCCCTCCAGGGATTCCCTCAGCCACAGGCCTTCCAATATTCTTCTTTGGGCTCCTCTGCCTCTGTTAGAGGTGGCGGTGCTGGGCCACCACCTGTTTTACAGGCATCTGCCTCCTTTCTGTTGGCTGAGTAGAAGTCTGTGTTAGTTTAAACTAGCTTAATTATTTAACAGAACATGATATAGATGAGAAGACATTTATGTGTGTGAAAACAGCATTATGTTGGGGATAAAACTCTGCAGTCAAATAGTCACTTAATATTTACTTTACAGTGTAAAACATGATCAGAATGAGGTCCCTCCATGTCGAGGTCTGACCTGTTTGAACAATGTTTTTATATTTCATCTTAAGCTGCTGCCAAGTGCCCTTCTCCCTCAATGGAGGATTAAAAGTGCCACAATTAAATAAATAAATACACCATTAAATAATTACTTAAATGTGTTCTGGTCTAGTCTGATCCATTGCTTTGGTCTGAAGCAGCATGCCTGGAGTAGTGATGGGAACCATCGTTCTTTTACTGTACCGAATCACTCGAATCAGTTCATTAAAATGATTCGTTCAATTGATGCGTTCATCGAGTCCATCAGTTACTTATTTAATAAAATAAAAATAATGTGTGCCCCACCCACACCCCCACCATTAAACCACGTAACGGTGATTAAAAGTACAATGCAGGCATACAAATTATAAACGTAAAACAATGTGTGTTCCATTCCCCAAAGTCAGCAGGTGATCCGCTCATGTACTGGTGGTTCACTTGAAGAATGAATCAGTAGGTGATCCGTTCATGTACTGGTGGTTCACTTGAAGAAGGAATCACTAAGTGATCTGTTCATGTACTGGTGGTTCACTTGAAGAACGAATCAGTAAGTGATCTGTTCATGTACTGGTGGTTCACTTGAAGTCTTCAAGTGATCCATTCGTGAACTGACTCGAGTCAATTACGCAACGCGAATCAGTAGATCACTGACCAGATCACTTTCCTCAATCACTGACTATATTCCGCCTTTGCTACAATATAGGCTTAAGACCCAACACTAAGATATGCGTTCACATCCTTTCAAATAAACAAAGTACAGTCTTTGTGATTGTCTATGCTTTATTCTACTGAAATTAACAAACGCTATTGTATATTTTAACATTAACACAATTTAACAATCAAAAATAAAAATAGGCCTCGTTCAGTTTAGTGCAAAAAACAAATATACCAATTTCAAGAAAATGAGAGATATTTTACACTTTGCAAAAAAAATGGAAAAAATGGTAACTGACCTTTTAGTATGAGCATAATATTGCTATAAATATATTTATATATATTATTTTTCGTGTTCATTTATTTATTTGAGGTCATGATTGTAGTGTTCTGTTGCAGAGTGTAGCAACTCTGGTTAAACACCAAGCTAAACCTTTGCCAATGAACACAGGAGTCCGGGCAGAGTTGACTTTTTACTCTCTCGCTTCATTTGACAAGTGGTGAAAACTGTATTTAAAATAAATACAAAAAATAGAAAATTATCTATATATATGTGAATATTGCCTCATGAAACAACTCAAAATATTAATTTACATCGCTGTATGTACCTCGAGCAACATAAATTATCGTAAGAAGAATGCTCCTTTAACATGTACAAAATGATGTTTCTAAATTACAAATGAAATGTAAGTTTTTAACAATTACCACTATTTATGCTTCTTAACATTTTTATCATGAAATATATGCACTTACGGCGTTGCCTGAACAATGTTTCCAAGTGGAAGATATAGGGATATGGATAGGCCTCAGAGCCTGAACAGCATGTCAATTTTCCCTCTCAGAGCAACCAGGAAGAGAACGTAAACAAGGAAGTGATGTTGCTAGCATGTCTGCCTTCAAAATAAAAGCTTCTCAAACTATTTTAACGTTTTTACTATATTTATAACTGAAACATATATAAATTTATACTTTTAAAGCAAACAATAAAGATTATTGACATAAATGCCTTAGAGGCATCACAATGATGCTATTTCTTATATTATAGCAGATGTTAAATTCAGACTTTTATTTTGAAAGTGTCTCGCTGAACCAAAACATCCGGACTTTGCTGTCAGTGAAAAAATGCGTCTGCAATGGTAAAAGTGTCTGACCAAAATAAGGAAGAGTGTTTCAACAGCCCCTGACTGACGAGGGCACAATATTTGTCCATAATATTTTATGTTATTTAGTGTCTAATTTTTATTTCATGTCTCAAATTTAGGTGCCGTTGATCGTAGTAGCGTGCTTTGATTAGCGGGAGCACTGGTCAGCATTAGCCGAGCCTGGTAACTGTAACTGTATTTTTGTTTTGTTCTCTTTCATAACTCTTACGGTGTGTTCCTCACCAAATACGGTTCACAAAAAATGAAGCAATATGAATCATGGACCAAGTTTTGTTTGTAGAGTATCTAAAACCAACATAGATGTGAACAGTGTTTAGGAGTGTGTTCACTAGCGCTGCGTCAGTCCATTATCTGGAATCGATATGCCTTGAGTTGATGTGCAGGGTAACCAATCAGGTATTAGGAATCCGGGCACTGACTTTGATGGGTGAATTTGACAGATAAAATAAATTCATGAAGCCCTGCAACAGAGGACCATGAAATAATTAATTAAATACTGAAATAATTAAATATGTTTTTTACATAAAATAAATTGGTATTTAATGAATTACTGACACATTTAATAAAACATTTATGTATTTAATTCCAATTTTAATTAATTAATGACATATTTAAGTAATTATTTAATGGTGTATTTATTTATTTAATTGTGGCACTTTTAATCCTCCATATCCTCCACGGGATTACACGTGTGAAAGTAGAATTTTGAAGGGGCTACGGGTGCTAATGCCAGGGGTTACGTCTCTGTCAACATTGGAATTAGCATACTTTGCCTACATTTAGCACAGTTAGCACACGGTTAGCACAGTGAGCACACTTAACCCACATTTAGCTTAGCTTTCGGTTAGCACAGTTAGTCTGTGTGTGACAAAGTAATGTGCGCTTGTGCACGCATATGTGTGTTTGTGTGTGTGCGTCCTCTTTGTGTGTATCTGTAACTGTAATGACATTAAGCTGCCTGTGTGTTTCTGTGTAGCAAGCTTACGCGCGTGTGTATATGTAACTGTAGTAACATAAAGTTACCTCTGTGTGTGTGTGTGTGTGTGTGTGTGTGTGTGTGTGTGTGTGTGTGTGTGTATGTGTGGGTGAGGAGGGCGCGCTCCCGGAGCACAGCAAAAGGAAGAACATCACCATCCCCTACATAGCTGGTGTATCAGAGAAACTTGGCTTTGGTAAACGCTGCAACCCAGTTTATTTCAAACCTGGAAACACACTAATACAGAAACTGGCTCACCCCAAAGACAAAACACCTAGACAAAAACAGAGTAATGTAGTGTATGCTGTTCAGTGTAGTGAGGAATGTACAGACTTGTACATTGAGGAAACTAAACAACCCATCCACAAGCTCATGGCCCAACACAGGAGAGCCAGCTCATCAGGAAACGACTCAGCAGTCCACCTCCACCTGAAGGACAAAGGACACTCCTTTGAGGATACCAACATCAAAGTCCTGGCCAGAGAGGACAGATGGTTTGAGAGAGCCTCGTTAGAGCTCTATTCATGGGGTAAGTAGCCTAGGCACACAGTTCTCCCCATTCAAGGACAGGTAAGTACCAGCCATTATGGTAATTAGTGACCCCCCAGTTTCTGGTCAAGCAAGTTTCTGGTGGGTGTTACCCACAGAGTTTATTCCTATTGAAACCTCAATTTCCCACTAGTTTATCAGAACTGAAGAAGCTACTCGGATGAGTGGCGAAACGAAAGAAATTCTACAAGTGCAGCTGACCTTATTCAACACTTTTTGGATTGTAATCACAAAGTTACTTGTGTAGTGTGTGTGTGTGGGTGAAGAGGGCACGCATGTATGTGTGTGACTGTAGTCACAAAGTTACCTGTGTAGTGTGTGTTGGTGTGTATTGTTGTAACATAAATGTGTGGGACACAGGGTTCAGCTGTATTAACAGCAGAGACAACAGATTAATGAATTGGTCTCAGCTGTGGCTCAGAGCTGCGGCTCAGGGGTTGCCGTGGCAACTCACAGTGGTCGTCAATGACGACGGAAGTGCGTGGAGCCGGGACACAGAGATGAGCAAGATTTCTCCCCTTTTCGCTGGTCTCACATTTGGGCTCATTGTGACAAAATGGTAGATCCTATCAGAAAAACAAGCAGACCGTGGGTGTCGTAAGACCTTCCTGAAGACTTTGATATGTTTTTTTGTCCTCCTAGAGTAAATATTTTGGACACACTCGCGAGTTAAAGACAAAGGTCCCCTCTCCTTTTTTCAGAAAATCTTTACATTGGAGTGAATGGAGAGCAGACAGGTACTTTACTGCGAACAGAGGCTCGCAGTTTAAATTCTGTACATCTCACTGCTTTGCTGAGCACATTGTGAGAAACACAGCAAGTTTGTCTACAACTGTGGAAAAAAATCATGTGTCTAGTGAGTAAATTGTAAATTGTGGCCGGGACAAGCGTGGAAAGAGAAAAATTTCAGGCGATTTCACACATAGATCTATCAAAATGAGTATTATTACACCAATACACAAGGCATGTATCTACATTTTAAAGTTTAAATGAAGTCTGCAGGTGAAAGTATGCCTGAGCAGTAGACCTTTGAAAAACGGTCTTTTTTGGGTTATTTTTTTATGTCCGTCCCATTCACTTCCAATGGGAAATTTATCGCAGTGGATGGATGAATGGATATGCTTTATTAATCCCAAACTGGGACATTTCACAGTTGCAGCAGCAACGTACAGGCACTCAACACCATACAGGGTTGCAGTCTTACACGCCTCTCTGCCGCTTCTCTAGTACTGTCTCACACCCATAACTCTCCAAACTCCATAGGTGTGCTGTCTGCTCCCAGATATTTTAAATGGAAAAATAACAATAGAGGAGTTATTCATAGGAACCTTATCCAAATCAATACAAATTCACTAGTACAACAGAGCAATGAGAAAATTTCTGGTCTTTTGAATGTCAGGTCTCTCATCTAAATCAATTTTAGTGACTGATTTGATAACTGATCATCAGATTGATCTATTTAGTTTGACTGAAACGTGGCTGCAGGATGATGAGTATGTCAGTTTAAATGAGTCTACGCCACCCAGTCATAGTAACTATCACATTCCTCGAAGCACAGGCCAAGGAGGAGGAGTGGCAGCAATCTTCCACTCTGATTTATGTATTCATCTGAGACCTAAGCGAAGCTTTAATTTGTTTGAAAGCCTTACTCTTAGTCTTGTTCATCCAGACTGGAAAACACAAAAAAACTATTCTCTTTGTTTTAGTGTATCACCCACCTGCTCCTTACTCGGAATTCTTAGCTGAATTCTCCGAGTTTCTATGTGATTTAGTGCTTAGAACAGATAAAGTCATTATAGTAGGTGACTTTAACATCCATGTTGATGTTGGCAGTGGCAGTCTTAGCTCTTCATTTATATCATTACTAGACTCAATTGGCTTTTCTCAGAATGTAAATGGTTCAATTCACTGTTTCAATCACACCTTAGATCTTGTACTAACTTATGGCATAGAAACTGAAGGTCTAACCGTATATTCTCTATTCTCTATACCCTCTATTGTCCGATCACTCTCTTGTAACATTTGAATTTACTATAAGTAATTACACAGAAATTGAAAAGACATTTCGTTATGGTAGACGCTTATCCGATGATGCTATAACTAGATATAAGGAATTAATACCTTCAGTATTTACCTTAGTGCCTTATGTTAGTGATGTGGATGTAAGCAAGCACAATCTAACTCAATCACAAATAGATTATTTTGTTGACAGCACGAGAGCATCGCTTAGTGCAACTCTTAATCTAGTTGCTCCTCTTAAAAAGAAGGTGGTAAATCGAAGGAGGGTAGCTCCATGGTATAATTCACAGTTGCGTAGTTCAAAGCAGGCATTTCGAAAGCTGGAAAGAATTTGATATTCCACTAGTTCTGAAGAAGCTCACATAGATAGTTTAACAATTTATAAAAAAAACTGTCCTTAAGATTAGAACAGCATATTATTCTTCATTAATAGAAGAAAACAAGAACAACTTCAGATTTCTTTTCAGC
The DNA here is from genome assembly GCF_022458985.1 of Mugil cephalus. Classification (NCBI taxonomy): domain Eukaryota; kingdom Metazoa; phylum Chordata; class Actinopteri; order Mugiliformes; family Mugilidae; genus Mugil; species Mugil cephalus. Next base: position 295,232 of record NC_061773.1, on the reverse strand, counting down.
ACTGTAGCCAGGCTGACAAAGAGTCATAGCTCTGTTGAACCATCTATTCCTTAAGCCCTCAGCAATAATGACTTCATGAGCCTATTTACTGATAAAATTGTTGCCATTAGAGAAAAAATTCATAGCACTCTTCCATCTGTCAAAGATGTAAGTACAGTGGCATTCGAAACCTCTGTAGGACCTAGTCAGTATTTGGATTCTTTCTCTCTAATTGATCTTCCTGGGCTCACTTCAATTATTACAGCATCTAAACCATCAACTTGTATTCTAGACCCCATCCCGACAAAGTTGCTCAAGGAGGTTTTTCCATTATTTAATACCTCTATATTAAATCAGATAAACTTATCTTTGTTAACAGGATATGTACCCCAGTCTTTTAAAACTGCTGTAATTAAACCATTACTTAAAAAACCCAATCTTGACCCAGATGTTTTAGCCAACTATAGGCCAATTTCCAACCTTCCTTTTATCTCTAAAGTTTTAGAAAGGGTAGTTATCAATCAGTTGGTTGATCATTTAAACAGGAATGGTTTGTTTGAAGAGTTTCAGTCAGGTTTTAGAGCTCATCATAGTACAGAAAGTTACCAATGATCTCATGGCTTCAGACGATGGACTTGTCTCTATACTTGTCCTGCTAGACCTTAGTGGTGCATTTGACACTACTGATCACAGTATTCTACTACAGAGACGTGAAAGTGTGATCAAGATTACAGGAACTGCACTAGACTGGTTTGAATCATATCTGTCAAACAGATACCAGTTTGTCCATGTAAACAACAATTCTTCTATATATACCAAAGTAAGCTATGGAGTTCCTCAGGGTTCTGTGCTAGGACCAATGTTATTCACATTATACATGCTTCCCTTAGGCAATATTATTAGAAAGCACGGCATAACCATTGCTACGCAGATGATACCCAGCTATATTTATCCATGAAACCAGATGAAACTAATCCGCTGGTTAAACTCCAAGCATGCCTTAAAGACATAAAGGCTTGGATGACCTGTAATTTTCTACTTTTAAACTCAGACAAAACCGAAGTTATCGTATTTGGCTCTAAACATGTCAGAGATTCATTATCTAATCACCTGCTTTTGTTGGATGGCATTACCTTGGCCTCCACTACTACTGTGAAAAACCTTGGTGTTATATTTGACCAGGATATGTCCTTAAATACTCACATAAAGCAGGTGACCAGGACTGCTTTCTTTCACCTTCATAATAACATCAAAATTAAGAACATCCTTTCTCAGAGTGATGCGGAAAAACTAGTTCATGCAGTTCATGTTTTCCAGGCTGGATTATTGTAACTCGTTACTGTCTGGCTGTCCAAGTAGCTCTTTAAAAAGCCTCCAATTGATTCAAAACGCTGCAGCAAGAGCAGTGACAGGAATTAGCAAGAGAGATCATATTACTCCAGTATTAGCTTCTCTTCATTGACTCCCTATAAAATCTAGAATTAAATTTAAAATCCTCTTCCTTACATACAAGGCCCTGAAAGGCCTAGCTCCATCATATCTGAAAGACCTCATAGTACCATACTGTCCCAACAGATCACTATGATCTCTAAGTGCAGGTCTACTTGTGGTTCCTAGAGTTTCTAAAAGTAGAATGGGAGGTAGAGCCTTCAGCCATCAGGCTCCTCTCCTGTGGAACCAGCTCCCAGTTTGGATTTGGGAGACAGACACCGTCTCTATTTTTAAGGTGAGGCTTAAGACTTTCCTTTTTAAGCTTATAGCTAGGGCTGGACTTAACCATCCCTTAGTTATGCTGCTATAGGCCTAGGCTGCAAGGGGACGATGCACTGAGGACATGTCCTCTCCTCTTTCTTCTCCAGCTCCTGTCCTCTAATATCTTATCATTTTATTTTCTATCTCTTATAATTTACTAACCACTGTGTCTCACTCTCTCCCCTCCCCTCCCGTCCCCTCCATCTCCATCTTCTTGTGAGGGTCTCTGGTCTGGAGTGATGAATATCTGACCTGTGGAGTTCTAAGCTACATCTGCTGCTTTGGCCTCATCAACCAGCCCAGTCTTCATGGTCTAGAGTGCTGTGTATCAGACCTGTGGAGCTCCATAAACTACATCTGCCCCAGTTGTCATGGCCTCCTCCAGTTATCCACTTCCTTCAGCTTGATGTATGTATCTATGACGGAAGTTTGTTTATCTAGTTTGTCCTGTTCTTCTTTTCTCTCTATATTGTCTGTTTCTACCCGGCTGGCCTTCGGCAGATGGGTCCCTCCATATGAGCTGGGTTCTGCTCCAGGTTTCTTCCTGTTAAAAGGGCGTTTTTCCTTGCCACCGTCACCCTCAGGCTTGCTCTGGAGGTTGCAGGCTGGTTTCTGTGAAGCCTCTTGAGACGATTTGTATTGTTATTGGCGCTATATAAATAAAACTGAATTGAATTGAATATAACAGGAAGAACACAATATACTATATACACTTTATTTACAGAATTATAAAAATAAGTGAATTGGAAAAAAGTGACTACAAGAAGGAAAGACATACAGAGTAGGGCTGGGTAAAAAAAAACCAAAACATTTCAATCGATCGTTTTGGATCGATCATTTAAATTTTGCAGTATTGATTTTTCCCCATGAAGTTAACCCCAATAGTCTGCGTGATGCAGCAGTGATGTGTTTTACATCCGGTTGACATTCAAGCACACAAGTGTGCAAGATGGCCAACGCGGGTAAAACTCCGCTCAGTAAGCCGTCGCAACTAAAGTCTGACGTCTCGAACCATTTTGGATTTAAAACAACAAAGGACAAACAGCTGGATAAAACCAAAGTGGTTTGCAAGATCGGCGAAGTGGAGGTCAGCTGTTGTAGAAATACTACAAACCTCAGAAACCACTTGACAAGGTATCACACTACGCTAACATTAGCTTCCGACAAGCCGTCTGAGGCAAAACAAAAAAAACTGATTCTCTGCGGGCCATAAAGATAACAGAGGGCATCGCAACTTTTGTCTGCAAAGATTTACGCCCATACTTGGTAGTGGAAAACTAAGGCTTCAAGCGTCTCGTTCATCACTACGTTATGGTGCAACGTAAACATCTGACTGAAATATTTATCTCCAAGATGTACACATGTGTGAAAGACGGCATCCTAACGAAAATGCAGTCAGCAGAGAGAGTTGGCATAACTTGTGACACCTGGACATCACTGTCAACGCAGTTGTACCTGACAGTGACTTCTCATTACATCAACAACGAGTGGTGCCTCATGTCTCATGTGCTACAGACCACCGAGGTTCTCAGGAGCTACACCGCTAGTAATACAGCTAATATGTTGACAGGGGGCCATTCAGGATACCTTTGTGTCCCAGGGACCAGTATTGCGTCTGAGAGGGTGTTTTCAACTGCGGGTGATATTGTCACTGCAAAAAGGAGTGGCCTAACCCAATTCCCAATTCCAATTCTCATCTTAACCCTCAGTCTCAACCCTAATCTTAACTGGCCCTCAAAACCAAGTGTTGAGGTTTATTTTGTCACATAGAAATTGGACACCCCTTAAATACAGATACGTCTTCAGAATGTGGGGGGCAGAATAACACAAAAGCTGCGCCCAGTCTGTCAACTCCAAAAAAGAAGAAGTAGAACGGGAATGAAATGAAACAAGGATAACATTAACATTAGTTTATTATTGTTTACACATATATGCACAGCTAACCCTGTAACGTTAAGCCACAAACGCAGCTATCATTGATGGGTCAATCAGATATGTTTGTCAGTTATTACTTAATAATACCGTAATAACCAGTTAGTTAGTTATAATCAGTTAGTTATAGGATGATACTCATACAAATAATCTGTATAAATGCCACAACCACGGACATATTCAGCTGACAGTTACCACACACCACGGCTTATTGATAAGTAAACAATAGCAAACAACTGCTTGTCCACACCGGCCGGCTATTGACAAAAGTTCGTAAAATAAAAATAAATATTGCACAACAATGACGTAAGTAATCCATCAAATGGGCCTAAACTAAGATAATACAATGGTTTTCACAATTTCTACATCTCTATTAACAAAGAAAATTGAATTGAATTGGTGCCACTAAATACGGTATTGAATATAAATGCCTAAGTTACACAAGCACACCCAGTTTACACCAAGTACAACACATACCATAACACAACATATCATATTGCTTATTAGACTCTGTAAATAATAACTCTGTCCAGTGTGTTATTAGGGATTTGCAACCTGCAGATGTCACCCACGTGCTCAATGAATGAAGCTTCGATTAGTGAACCAATTTTCAATACACTGGTTCAAAAGGATTCAAAGCTTCATGAGGCCTCGTTTGGCCATCACTACCTCTAACTGAACCTGGGACAAATTACACAGCAACTTAGGGTATAACTGAAAATTGAATTTCCAAACTCAACTTTCAAAGCATTGTATTCATGAAAGTTTGATGGCTTCTCAAAGTTTAAGTGCAAAATAAGCTGTGAAAAGTTATATTACAGATAATATTGTGATACTGTACATTATAGGAAATCAAAAAGGCATCATCAATCATCGATTTCAATTTCAGAAACCAGGACACAAAAGTCCAAAATTAGCAAGTAATTAGTAAAGACCAAAATGAATAAGTTCACTGTCTGGAATCACATTTTTCACTTTTTTCAAGAAATTTTATAACCACTTCTCCTCTAGAGGGTCACAGGGGTGCTGGAGCCTGTTCCAGCTGTCACTGGACGAGAGGCGGACTACACCGTGAACTGGTCGCCAGTGCAGCGGAGGGCTGACACAGAGAGACAGACATGCACACCTATGGCCAATTCAGAATCACCAATGAGCATGTCTTTGGATGGTGGGAGGAAGCTGAGTACCGAGAAAGAACCCAAAGGGGGAACATGCAAATTCCACACAGTAAGGCCCCAGTCGGATTCAAACCCAGACCTTCTTGTTGTGAGGCATCAGTGCTGACCACCGCACTACGTACTGCCCAGAAATTACATTACAGAAAAAAATAAAATAAAATGTTGTACTGATTTTAACTTCTGGCTTCATGGGAGTTTTTAATAGATGTTAAATCATAAACAACTCCAAAATGGAGAGTCTTTCAGTAAGAAAAGAAATAACAAAAAACAAGTATTTTGATTATGAACTTTTAATATTTTATGCTGTCATTTTACATACAACAGTCTTTTGTGCAAGATAACCATTTTAGCATGTTTTCAGAAAGACAGACTTCAGAGACTGCACAGCATGTACCATCATCCTACCATAGACCTCTTCCTCCCTCTTAACCGAACTTCATCAAGCTTTTTAATAACAACCGACGACTTCCTGGAGGATGCAGTATAGCTCTTCAGAAGCTTCTCAAACAGAGCCTCTGTGTTAGGGTGGGTACTGAGGAAAGCCTTCTCCAGTACATACAAATCCACCCCTTTGTCCTCCGGCAGAGCTGAGATGAAACTCAGGCCAAAATCAATGAGGATCAGCTCGGGCTCTCCATCTTTTGAGCCACACCTCAGCAGCATGTTGGAGGTGGTCAGGTCTCCATGAATGACATCTTCGTCGTGCATTTTGGCCAGGATCTGGCCTATCCGCTCAGAAAGTCGCCGCAACTCCTGCTCCCCAGAGGAATCTGACTGCTGACATTTTGCGATGTGGTCACGCACAGTCAATGAATCCTTAATCTCTTCCAGGAAAATACAGTGAGAGGTGTAGTCCACAAAGTAAACTACAGGGGCAGATATACCTGTGGAGAATAAAGGATCTGCTTTGACATAAAGTTTAGAGGGCTGTCAAGATGCAAAAGAAACAATCTTGAAAACTATGTTTAAAGTCTTTTATTAAAGGATGAGGCTGGCTACATTATTTTATCATTGTTATTATTATTATTAACATTATTATTAATATATATCCCACAAGACCAAACAAACCTACAAAATGTCAGTCTAATGGTTCCTTCTAAATCATTACAGGCATAATATACAAAGATTGTTAGTTACTGTTGATACACTTGATCTATCCTCCCTTACTCAACAACCAAGTATTGTACATATGTGACTTTTTTATACATACACTAATCAGCAATAACACCTTTCAAATTTTGTCTAGATCTCTCTTGTGTGGACATGTGCCTTCTGAGGGTGTCCTGTGGTGTCTGGTAACAGGATGTTGTTAGTGGGGGTCTTTGGGTCCTATAGGTTGAGGGGAGGGGCCTATGTGGATCATCCCACAGGTACCTGATCAGTTTGGGATCTATATGGAGACCAAGTCAACACCTTGTGGAGTCTTTTGTGTTTTTTGAGTTGTTCCTTAACCATTTTTGCATGTGTCTGTCTGTCAGGCTGCCTCCTGCAGCCATCAAGGAGTGTCATTGCTATGGGGTGGAGGTGTCTGGTCTGGTCTAGGTGGGTGGTACATGCCTAAGTAAAATCCACATAAATGAATGCCAGGTCCAACAGTTTCCCAGCAGAACACTGTATTCCACAAGATGGTCAATGCTATTTACTTCACCTGTCAGTGGCCATAACGTTATGGCTGATCATTTACCGCACCCATTTAACGCATGGATTTATTAAAGAGAACGTCATATTTCTGAAGCCCTCTTCATAATGAGGACCGTTCCTGGTACCGACTTACCTGCTTTCTGACAGCGCAGTATGGAGCGGACCTCCTGCACTGTTCTGCGATGCGTCAGTTTTTCGTCCAGCACTGGGTGTCTGTAGCGCTTCGAGAATCTTTCCTTCACTATCGTCGGCTTTCCAAGAAATGCCACCCGGTACACGCGGGCTTCGGCTCCTTGTTTTAATAACTCTGCTTTACTAAACAACTCTGCAACCATCATGCTCTCTTCTGTCTGAGACATGTTTACTTCCGCGTTCTTCTAAAGTGCGCTCTCCTTAAGCTTCCGGTACTGTACTTTATATGCTGCCACCCAGTGGCCATGAACACATACAACGGTCAGACAGTGACTGATGGGAACCGCAGTTCTACTGAATCACTTGAATCAGTTCATTAAAATGATCCGTGATCATTAACAGCACACCATAGGTGGTGCAATTTATGAAAACAACAATTTAAAAAAACAATGTGCTTTTTAATGATCATTAAAAAACACATTTCCAAAAGTGGTCCACATGCATGAAAAGGGCTGTAGAGGGGAGTATGCGGAAAGAGGATACAGCCGGCAAATCTGCCATGTGCCAGCAAGGGGCTGCAAGACACACAAGCACACCACATTTTCAGGAATCTGCCTGACTTGGTGTGACTTGCTCTTTCATATGTATGCTAATCATTGACAGTGGGGGCCGAGTAGTCCTTCCCTTCTAGTAGAAAATGTCCATTGCATTCACACAAAACTGTTCAAGTGCCGTAAGCAGAGATAGTTTTATTCCCTTGAAAATCTTAAATTTTTTTTCTTATTTAGGTATCGAAGACTTATAGGAATTACAAAATCTTTTATAACCTAAGAATGATATACATGTTTGTATTTTCATGTGTTCTGCCACATTAACATTGTCATTGGGTCAGATTATTAATCGTTTGTAGAGTAATTCTTGATTTTACATTTGAATATATGGCCCACACTGAGGGTAAGAAATCATAAAATCTCCAAATCTTTGAAGGACCAACATCAATTAATTTTATTGAAGTGGATTCATCAGATTGAAATAAGTAAAATTTCTTAAATATTTTGATCATTACTGGAACATGTACATATAGAGTTGTACTGGAGGACATCTCTGAAATTTTAATTAGAACTTGCTTTACAATTTTATATAACATTACAGTTGAGTGAGTGTGATTAGGTAACAGCCAGTTACAAAGTGCTGTGGCCCTGTGTGGGCCCTGTTCCAAGGGAGCATCTGAGAGAAATTGAGGATGTTTTCCTATTGTAATTGTGACTGTATTGTTTAAATTCATCTTGTGCACATAGGCATAGGCGCCGATTTATATTTTTTGTCCGTGGGTGCCCAAATTAAATTAATACCATCATATAAAGATCATACAATTCTTACTATATAGGAGTGCTCACTATTTCTGAACATCTGATTTTACAAAGAATTGATTTCTTTTCTAATTCATTCATATAGAGCCTATTTTGATGAACTCAGAACACCGAGATGGTGCTGTTCTATTCCAGCGGATCAGAGGGAGAGAGAAGGTCCTGGGTCGGGAAGGAGCCGCCGCCCATCTCTCTCTCTCCTCACTTCAACGTTGTTTACGTCAATAGATGGAAATTTTAAATTCTGGCCGAAAGTTTTATTTACAAGATTAAACTGAGTGACACGGTCTCTGTCTATCGGTCGCGCAGTGACATAACATACATGTGAGGTCTAGTGTCTCACACCCACACACATTTCCAGTTTTTATATCTTTGCAGGGTGTTGGGTTACTATCTGGGGCCCATTAACCACTTGCACCCGAGTGCCCGCACTGATGCAGGGGAGGGTGGCATCATGAGCTTCCCTCTATTTTCGAGCTGGTAGCATTACAAACACAAGATAAAACATCATATTTTTTTATTATTATTATTCTACTACAAGGGGTCTGGGGCATGCCGCAACACTTTTTTATTTTATTTTCAGAGCTCACTGATCTGCAAGGATATGCCAAGTTAACAAATAGCTTACTATTAAGTGATCTGTCTTCATTCCATCTCTTTATCCTTTACACCTGCAAATTCACATGCCTCGTTAGCTCATTAACTAGTCTATCTGCTATCAACTTGACAAAAGATCATCAATAGGAAGACAGGGTAGTAGCATGATAATTAAATAATTATCTTTAGCACCAGCATTTAACTATTTCAAATTAATGAATCCAAGATCTAATTTTGAGTAAACACTGTTGCTGCAAAAAAAAAACAAAAAAAAAAAACAAACAAACAAAACACACTATAAGTCGACTTGTTGTTTTTCTGTGCCTTGAACCAGTAAAATGGTTTTTAGTAATTTTTGTCCTTTTGTTCTGTTTTTATTTTGGTTTTTGGCTGTATCATTGGTGGTTTGTTGTGGAGATCGGTGGAGCGGCCCTTGTGTTCCGTTGGTGTGTTTTTTGTGTGTGTCCTGCTAACGCTGTCCAAGTCCCCGGAGCTGCCCAGAGTGAGGCCTGAGAGTCCCGCTGAGCTTCAGGAGAAGTCCTGTGGATGCCAGAGTGGAGTCGGTGGTGGAGGAGCAGAGAGGGAGCTTCGGGTCGCCATTGCTGTCTGTCCTCAAGAGGAGCGTGACATCTTTGGCGGCAGGATGGATGGACTGTGTGCGCTTGATGGGACCCAGAGGGATTGTGTCTTGAGAGGAGCTTTGGAGACCTGGTTCATACAACCACAGTACGTCTGTGCCATGCTTCAGACTCTATGGGTGGACACACTCCGTTGGCGTTTACATCCTTCCCTCAGCGGACAACAAGGAGACACCATTGACGAGAAACCGACCAAATAACCTTGGACACTGATTTGCCAACTATTTTGTGTATTTCTGTATTTTTTTTCATAATGTCTAATTCTGTAAAAAAATGTATTACACTTTTTATTATACGTTAATCTAATCTCATTTTATCTTTTTTGTGTTTACGTTTATATGAAATGAAGCTACGGGGACAAAGTGATTTCCCTTGCAGATCATTAAAGTCTGTCTAAGTCTAAGGCTAATAATAAAACAAAAATGCTTTCAACAAGTTATCCTGAAGGTGCATGTATTTATTTATGCAAACAGGGTCATGTACTCACAGTGTGCATATACCAACAGGAGTAGTCTTCAAAACAAACACTGCTCAGACAGCAAAATTCACCAGATAAACAAACATACCTTTTATTTGACAACAGTGTGTCCGCACTTCTGATCTGATCATTCTAATTTTCCTCTCATGGCAGTTATTGTATTTTTTATGAAATATTTGAATGCTTTCCAGTCTCTTTTTTGCAGCGCTTCTTCTGCAGGTTCTGCAGAAATGCAGCGCTCACAGTGCGCCTGGAACATCTTGCCTCACCAAGAACCTCTTGAGGTGTTTTTCTACTGCAGCAATTTCCTCCGATGTCCAACTACGTTTTACAGCAGCTTGCTTACCTAAGTAGGCAGAAAAAGATGACATTTTGATTAAACTGACAATTTGCAAATGTGTGATCTGCTTTGTGATGGCAGTTCTTTTGATTATACTGAATCTCTAGAATCACTTCATTAAAATGATTTGTTCAAAAAAGTGCATAATCTGAGTCCCTGAACTGATAAACAGACAATCGATCCATCATTAAGTTCATGATTCAACCCTAAGGTTCACATTCACATTCACTCATAAAGGGTAAAGGGACATTCACTCAGGAAAGGACAAAGCAGGATGTTCTTCCTGGTCCTTCCTATAGGTCATTTGGTGTCTGTAGTACACTCCTCAGTCTTTGGTGGCCAGTGGGCTCTTCTTTGCTGTGGTGTGCTGGTGGGGCGGGGCCAAGACTGGTGAGGTCAACAGATTCAATAAACTGGTGAGGAAAGCCCACTCTGTGGTGGGATTGAACTTGGACTGCTTAGAACAGTGGCGGAGGAGGGTGAAGGACAAAATCTGTGCAATATTGGACAATCCCTTTTATTGCACGATGAGCTGTGGCTGATGGACAGCTCATTCAGCCAGCGGATCATCCCACCCCAGAGCAGAACTGAACGCTTCAGATGCTCCTTTATGCCCACTACCATCAGACTGTACAACACCAGTGTGAACAGCACACAGCTCTGACCTCACTGAGCCCATATGTAGCATACTTACACTGTCAATTTATCCATAACTGCTGTCACTTTGTGTACTGTACTTTATGTACTGTACTTTTGTACAATACGTTTTGGTGCTTGTTGACTGTTTAATGTTGTTGTCCTATTTAATTTCTTTAATTTGCTGTAACATTTGAATTACCTAAATGGGGATCAATAAAGTACTATCTTATCTTATCTTATCTTATCTTATCTTATCTTATCTTATCTTATCTTATCTTATCTTATCTTATCTTATCTTAATGACTGAGAAATGCTGCATTCATGGACCACAGTATGCAGTCATTTGTGGGAGATGCAGCTTTACTCTGATGCACTAAAATAACTACACGGTGAACGCAAGTAAATGGTAAATGGTCTTGCTCTTATATAGTGACGTGCCTCTGTTATAGATCACATCATTTGCACATGCAAAGACAGCTGCTGAATAAAGAAAATGACGGCTACAAATAATTTCCCCAAATCACTTCGGTGCCCCCTTTAAGGCGGCGCGTCTATGGGCCGCATATAGTACATATCCACTTTTTTTTTTTCTCCTGCCCTGACAGAAGAGTCTTGTTTCTTCAGTATTGTGGAGTTTACCAAACATTATAAACTGGGAAAGGTGGGGAGATTAAATAAATAACTAGATAAGTAAATGTCACAGCTGTAGCAGAGATTCTGTAAAATATTAAATATTGCTTCAAATGGACTGAAATTTAATCCGTCTTGCAGATAGTTTATGGACATGTATTAATGGTGCTATATGCACTGTTTTATAATATGTATTCCCTGGTAGACCTATCGAAAGCCATTATATGCTCCATCTGGTGCAATATAGGCTAAAAAGGCCCAACAATGTGCATGCATTTCCAGCTTTTCAAAATAAATAAAGTATAGCCTATGCATACAATTGTTATTATTATTTTAGATTGATTTAAAATCTTCTAAAAATAGAGCCTAACAGACTTGCATCATGCCCTACATAGGCCATAAGGTGAACCGAGGAAATGTGTCTGGAAAGTAAATCTCGTTCCCACTTCTGTCATCTACAAACTTTTAACATATTAATATGTTCATACTGAGTTTGAAAGTAAACTTTCTCCTTTTGTAATCAGTATTATGATCAATGTTTTAATTGAGGACTAGTTTGTTCTGAGCATATACAAAGTAGTAAAATGGCTTGAAACGTGATCGTTTTAGACCAATGCATTGGCCACATTTAATAAACCAATCCAATATGGCAATCTACATGGATTCAGAGAGTACCAGCAAATATGAGGAAACTTCTTTTGAAAGTCTTAATGCGAAAAAACCTGTTGATAAATTATTCATTAATACACAGGACGAGATGTTACAATGCCTTGTGCCATGATCTAAAGCAAAACTCTTTTAGAAGCCCGGTCCAACTGGACAATCAACCAGCAGACCAGTGGTCAAGTACTGACTAACCTAGCCTATGTCAGAAATGAGATACAATTAAGCTAGCCACAGAAATAAAACACCGGCTAATTAGCCTAGCTACCAGCAGTAGGTAATAGAGATGATGGGAATGCGACTACACTCGAACCAAACATCTCTTCCTTCTGCCTATGTCAGAAACGAGATACAATTAGCCTAGTTACAAAAATAAAACACCAGGTAATTAGCCTAGCCACCAGCAGTAGGTAATAGAGATGATGGGAATGCGACTACACTCGGACCAGACATCTCTTCCTTCTGCGTATGTCAGAAACGAGATACAATTAGCCTAGCATAACATTCCTCCCCTCTGCCAAGATCAGAAGTTACACACAAGAAAACGCCAGCAAACAAGCCTAACTAGCAACAGTGTGCAGCACATCGTTGGGGTATTCAAGTGGGTACCTCCCTTTACCGATGTTTTGAAGGGCTTTCTGTAAAAATCAAACTCCGAAAAATTAATCCACGCAGAGTAGATTAGATTACTGTAATGGTTTATTCACTGGAATCCCGAATTCAAGTATTCAGGGGTTACAATTAATTCAAAATGCAGCTGCATGTATTCTCACTGGTACCAAAAAATATCAAGACATCACACCCATTCTTAAATCTTTGCACTGGTTACCTGTTAGAACAAGAATCAATTTCAAAATACTGCTCCTGGTTTATAAAGCACGACATGGTCTTGCACCTCAGTACATCACAGATATGCTCATCACACCCCAGCAAGAACACTTTGGTCGACAGGCAGTGGCAATTTACTCATCCCTTGCACCAGATCCAAAGAGGGGATGCAGATTTTAGTGTATATGCCCCACAAACATGGAACACCTTGCCTGACACAGTTAGACATGCCACATCAGTAGCCATCTTTAAAAACAGATTAAAAATATTTTTTCAACAGCATTCTGCTGAGCTGTGTGTGTGCATGTGTGCATGTGTGGTTGTGTGAGTTGGTGCGCATGTATGAGTTTAAGTGTATATGTGGTGAAAATGTCATACATATGATTGTTTACTTGCACTTGTACTTTCCAATTGATTCTGATTTGATTTTTATGTAACTGTTTGTATTGTAACTATGTATACCTCTTGTAAAGCACATTGAGTCTGCCTTGTGCATGAAATGCGCTTTATAAATGAATTGAATTGAATGCAAATTGAATTGAATACCTATTGACAGTCCATAGCTATCCTTATCTTTAGCATGCTCCCCAGTCAGCGTGCTTCCTCCGTAGCCACAACCGCTGACTCGCTCACTCCGCTGCCAGGGACATATTCTTTACAGCAACCCTCTGTTCTTTTCTGTGAATGCCCAACTCACACAGGAGAGCAATGGCAGATTTCGTAACAAATCCACGGCTGCCACTGGGCGCACCTGGGCACTCCAGCCTCGCTGCTCCGCTTCCGATGCCAACTCTGCGTATCTATCTCTCTTGCGCTCATTTGCCTCTTCAATTCCGTCTTCCCACGGGACAGTTAATTCCACAAAATATACTTTACTTTACACTTTCTTACACTTTCTTTTTCAGACCATAACAGCAAGTCCGGTCTTTTGAGAGTCAGGGCTATCTGTTGTGGAATGCTCAAACCACCATCTAAATTGGTCCTCAGTTCCCACACTTAACTGCTCCGCACTATGCCTGAATCTTGCTGGTCTGGCCTTATCTATCCCCTGAAAAAACATAATATGCTTATTCTCTTTTCAAGCAGATGAGGAATTTGCTTCAATCCGTTTTTCCTCAATTGCAGATGCAAAGCATTTCAGAACCTGGTTGTGACGCCATGTGTATCTCCCTTGGGAGAGACTAACCCTGCAACCTGTCAAAATGTGGCTAAGCGTACATACACAAGAACAAAGTGGGCAGGCAGCATCCTCCCCTAACCACTGGTTTAGGTGTTGGGGAGATGGCAGCGCATCATAAATTGCCCCTATCATATATCTAATCCTACTAACCTCCATGCTCCATAGCTTTCTCCACGACACCTTCCTTTTCTCTACACTCTCCCAGTTCACCCACTGTTCACACCCAATTGCTGTTAGTGGCTGTTAGTAAGACATATTTCTGAAACTTTTTTTAAACCTAATTTTAGTTTTTATTTCGTGATCATCACATATATTTCTTTACAAAATCATTGGTGCAACAGCAGTGACGACATTAACTGCACATCAAACGATATGTGTAGTGTCCGAAAGCTGTTGGGATTAGCTCAATATATATAGTGGACTATATAGTGCAACTCTACATAGGAAGTAGGGGTTAGAGAGTGAGTGAACGATTTCAAACACAGGGTATGTCATTTTCCAGTCATACACAGTGCTTGGCTAGCAACAGTAAGTAAGGGCGCGGGGGCCCAAGCCAAGTGTCCCGAAACAGAACCAAGGAGACTATTGGAAATTGGAAACGCAGCAATCTTTTATTTTGTGATCATGTTTTGTGTTTCCTGATTTATTTTATCAAGTTTCTGGATTTCCTGTCTTGTGTCTCCTTGTCTCTTGATTGTTCATTTCGTTTCACCTTGGTCCTCATGTGTCTCACCTGTGTCTTGTCATCTCTCAGCCTTCATGTGTATTTATAGCCCTGCCTTCCCTTTGGTCCTTGTGTCATTAATGTCTCCATGCCATGTTTCCGTGTCCTTGTCTTCAAGCGAGTATTATATATTAGATTTACCTGCCATGTGCAGCGCTTTTTATTAATTATGAAATACTTTTTGTTTGAACTTCCGTCCTCATCCTTATTTTCCTGTGTTTGGATCCTCACCACAACCTACACCCTGATAAGGAATGTCTGGTCCGTGTGTGTTTATATGCTTTGTCACTCTCCCAGAATGAAAAATTGTGCTAGCAAGGTTTGTGCCTGTTCAGTTTTGTTTCATTTATGTTGTAACAGATAAGAATAAAATCTAATCAGTAAGACTTGACTTTGTAGAAATGCCATTAATGTTGATTTTGCTGCTGCTTTTCCTTATAGTAAATTTGCTTGATGGCTTTAGATATAATGAATGAAAAGATTATTAACCATCTTCCTTATCATCTTCTGTCTTTGGAGGTGGGAGGAAACCCATGCAGACACAGGGAGAACATGCAAACTCATCCCAGAACCAATGACTTAAATAATATTTTTTTTCCCCTCAGACGTCGCCTCCAAATCATGCTTTTAGAAGATTTCAATGTAGTTACTTCCTAATTGATATCTTTGGCACTGTGCAGATCATATTTTAGTTAACTTTGCACTTTGCAAATCAAGAAAGATGGTTGATTAAAAAATTGAACTTAAAAGTGAACTCATATAAACCAACTTTACTCATGCTATTTTCCATCTATGGAAACTATTTAAAACTTGGTGGCACTAAAAGTGCAGGACACCAAGGTCTTTAGACTTTCTATGAGTCTCCTATGTCTCATAAGCATGTCTCTCTTATGTTTCCGTAAATCCTTTAGATAGGGCTTTTTTTTTTCTTTTTTCTTTTTTTTATAAACATAGCTGCCTTTACAGTCCTGGTTGAGAGATGTCTTGGCACATGAAGTAAGTTACCATGTTTCTTGCAGGAGGCTTAAAGAAAAACTCCATGACCAGTAATGTCACCCATCAAGATGCTAAGAATGCAGTCACCAAGTGGCTCATTGGGGCTGACAGGCAACCCCTCAACAAAGACCCGCAGCTGACTCATTTGAGTTGGACAGCGACTAATTACTGTATATAATATTGGTAATTTGTAATTGTAAGCAACTTTTTATTTGTATATTTATTTCATAAATTCGCATTCTGACTAGTAGGCCATTTTCAAAAAAGTTTATGGGTTTGGTGGAAGGGCATCGGGCCCACACTGTGGGCCCCTCTAGCTCACCGCCACATGTTAAATGTGATTAAAGGTAAAGAGAGTGAATCCAAAATATTTTAATATTTGCAAGCAGAGACCTCTGTTGTGTGGAGGTGGAGATGGATTTCAGTCTCTTCAGATATCTTTTCTGTCTGTGACATTGAGGGAACACTGATTCATCCATCAAAAGCATGTTTTCTTAATTTTACCCTAATATAAAGGTAATTAATTGTATTGCTGGTCTCTATTACTGCAGCTTGTTTAAAGAACTGTATGGGTTGGAGAACGCATGCGGGCCATACGCTCGCGGCTGAGCTCTGCTCAACTGAACTGAGAAAAGAATGAATAAGTTCATGAAGTGATTCTATGCAGTTCGTTTACTCAAAAGATCTGTTCGTTCAGCCAAATAATTTGTGAATAACATAACACTATCAGGCACAAAATTGTTTTGTACCTTCTTTATGAAAGATTGTGCAATAACAAACTGGCATAAGCCACATCACACAGTCTTGTTTTGACCGTGTGATGTGGCTGATGCCACTTTTAATTCCAAGCAGCAAGAACAACCCAATTTAAAACCTCTATTGGTGGGATGCTGTTACAATCAATATGTTTCAATATATTTATTGGGAGACATGAATATTATTTTTTTATGGCGTTTTTTATTATTTTGTCTTTCATCAGACTGTGCATTAAAAAAGAAACAGCTGACAGTAACTAAGGCTTGCAATTTGGAGCGATGATAAAACAACCAACCAGAGTTATCACTAATGGTAATGGTATAACATCATCCACATGCATTGATCACATATATACTAATGCAGGAGAAGAGTCAAGCTAAACGTGTAATTGCTTTAACCTGGAAGGATACTCAGAGACCTGAATCTAGACAGTGGGTTAAGGAGATGTCTTGCAGCCTGGCACTAGAAAAATTGACCTACATCGTAAGAGGGAAAGTTGAGGATTTTTATAAGTTATGGATGCCTTTTCTTATTTTTATGAATGATATGAATATACAAATGCCTGGGAACAGATAAGCACCAATACCCCTGTAGAATGGTTTGAATCTTGTACCACAGCTAGAACATTGTGGCTATGAAATGGGAGAGTGAAATAGGATGGTGACCATGTTTAGTAACTCTGTAACCTTTTTTTTTTCAATTCTTATCATTAGTACTATTATTTAATATATTATTTTTAATTATGTATATTATTCTTTAATAATTTTCTATTTGTTTTTTTACCGATTTGTTTTACTCCGAGAGGACTGTTGGTTATGAGAGGGAGGGAAAGGGATTTATGTCTGCATGCCTGTTGTGTTCATTGTGCATTGTTTGCTGAGAAAAGGAAAAAACTCGATAAATAAAGTTTTGAAAAAAAAATGCAGGAGAAGAGTGCACAAAAGCGATATCTGTATCGGTACCTATTGGTTTCAGTGATTGTTTTTTGTTTGTTTGAGAACAAAACAAGAACAAAACAAAATTTTGCAGAGACCCTGGCTTAAAGGCACACATAAATACGCGGACATGTAAGTGACACTTATAGAATAGAAAAAATACCCTTTAACCCTTTTACCATTAACAAAAAAAAAAAAGTAATAAATATGTACAAGAAAATGTAAACATTGTAACAGTCACTACATTTACATGCACGTGAAAAAACGAATTATTGCCTTTATTGGACTATAACAGAAGAACTTAAATGCATGTAAACACGTTACTCCGATTAAAATTCGAGTTCTCATTATCCCATTGAGACGCTCAGATAATGCGATTGGAATTCGTGTTTCTCCGCCAGGTATACGGCTTAATTGCAATATTGATCAGATAATGCGTGTGCACATTCTCCACAACCGCTGTGCTGGTATGTGACCCCGGTACAAAAACATCCAAGAAAGCCGTTCGGAGAAGAAGAAGAAGATAACCACAGCCGCTAGAAGAACCGTCTGAGGGACAGCGCGGACCTTACCTGCACCAGAAGTAGCGTGAACATTACTTACGAGATTTAAAAATGTAGTATTATCCCAATGGTTGTTGTTTGAAATGCTGGTTTGCCTCATGAATGACTCTTGTTTATTATATCACGTAATAGGTCAACCAGAAATCGGGCCGTATTAACGTGCTATTATCCCGCTGAAAAGACACGTATCACCGCCTAGTGTGGAGGAGGTGAACAGTTATTCGATTTTCTTGCACTGCATGTAAACAGAGACAATGATTGTAGTCGGAAAGTCGAATTTTGAGCATAGCTCAATTAAGCTCTGCATGTAAACGCACTGAGTGAGCATAAAGCGCAGCTTAGTGCAAGTTCCAGTCTATGAAATGCTTTGAGTGTGTGATTGTCCTGAGGACTGATGGTCTGTTTGATTGTCAGCAGGGGTGAGTGTGTGTGTGTGAGGTGTGTGCGTGTATGTGGCTGGCGGGGGGACGGTGCATGCATGAGAGTTCTGTAGGTTGGTGGGGTGTGAGTGTTTCACTATGAGGGGGAGTGATTGCTATAAGAGCTATGGAGAAGAAGCTGTCACTTAGCCTGTTTGTCCTTGTTTGAATGTTACTGTACCTCTTTTTTTGATGGAAGAGGTACAAACAGTGTGTTTCCCAGGAGGGTGGGATCTGTTGCAATGCGTCGGTGTGTCTAACTTTCTTACATGCTGTCCATTGTTTATCTGTGATGTACGCCATGACATATTAGATGGAGGAAAAAACAGGCACACAACTCTCACAGCGGGAGCTGCAAATTCTGCTGTCGATACCATTAGTCTATACCTACAACATGCAGGGAACATGAAATTTGCTGATAATATTGGCCCTACACAATTAAAACACAACACACTGGTCAAACACAATGCTAGTCTGAAACATAAAATGTGCCGGGACCTGTGTAATGTAAGTGCAGCTTCACTTTCAGTTGCATTTAGAAGACAAGAGGCTGCTTTTGACACAACCTAAACATAAAAGACCATAATTGTCTCTTATGTTTAAGTTGTGTCAAAAAGGTTGCACAATAAAATATGAATTTTAAACATTGTAGTTTCTGCATTTATTATCAAAGTGTTTATCAGTAATACAGCAAAAATTAAAGGAAATGTGAATATTTACTTTGTAAACTGATTTACAGTGTGGCACTAAATTTTCTGCTTGTGCCCCTAAAATTGTACGTTAGAGGCCACTGTGCCCGTAGTAAATAAAGGTTAGTCTGGAGTCCTGTTGCATACAGACTTCCTGGACCACAGTGCTTCAATACCTGGCCTTAAGATTGGATAGAGACGCTCCTGAGCAGTAACAAAAAGGGCGGCGAAATCGCTATTTGTGGTAAAAAGTAAATGGTCTTGCTTTAATATAGCGCTTTTCTACCTACTCAAAGCGCTTTTGCAGTCAGACACATCCACCCATTCGCTCACACAAGCACACAAACATTCACGCACCAGTACCAGTTGCACTAGGAGCAACTGGGAGTTTAGTGTCTTGCTTGAGGACACTTCGGCATATGGCACACTCCGGGGATCGAACCACTAACCCTTCGGTTCGTGGACAACCCACTCTACAGTTATAATTATTTTTTAATTTTTGTCTAGACGTGTGATAATCAGTTGAGATTTTCTAGATTCTATTTAGAAGTGTGAATATTATATAATCGAACAAAGAATGAGGTCCTAGATAACGGGAGGGTCAAGAGCATCAACCCAGTTTAAGTTTACTTGCGTAGGGTTGATACATGTTGAGAAAGTAGCAATCAGCTGACTAGGACAGAGCAGGAAGGAATCATATAGCCAATCTGAGAGACAAAATAGAGAACAATGAGGAGCTGTTCTGAAGTGATACGAGTTGCAAAGGAGGGAGTCACAGAGCTGCAAGGGTCAGCCAGACGAGGATAAATGTGGAACAGAGCATGTGAGGTCTATGTCAGGGAGGAACAGGTAGGAAGGACTTTCTCTTTTTTTTAGGGTGCTGTCCCAGGGGATTGGAGGACCTGAGTGGCCAAGGGTCGGGACTGACCCGTCCACCAATGATGGGAGAGTTAAGTCTAAACCATGATTCCTCCCCACCTGTACCAACCAATCATATTCATTTTATTGAAACTGTTATAATGGTGTGAAACTACTGAAAATCATCCTTTTCTGTGACGTTGGCCAAAGTTAACTGAACAGACAAGGTCCATGCGCATGAATTTCTATATTCCAAAACATATTTGAATAAATAGCTTAAATTGAGAGCAAGAAGTTGTTATAGCGGTCTGCCCAGAGGAATTTCAGTCAAGGCAGCACCATGTGAAGCAATCCATGCCACTCTTGCCAGGCAATAGTCCAAACACCTGCAGGTTCTTGTTATCATTTCCGGAGGTTTAAATCATAATACCTTGGACATTATTTTGCCAACTTTTCATCAGTCTGGTCATTGTATGACCAGGGAAAATAGAACCCCGGATCTACTGTATGCTAATTCAAAGGATGCATACAGTTCCACTGCCCTGCCCCCACTGGGACGATCTGATCACAACCTGGTCCTGTTAATACCTGAGTATGTTTCTGCAGTAAAGAGGCGGCCCATCTCTAGTTGACCTATTACGTCATATAATAATATGATTTCAAACAACAACCAGATGGATAATAGTACAGCTCTTTTAATCTCCTACATAATGTGCGCGCTACTTATGGTGCAGGTAAGATATGCGCTATCTCTCAGATGGTTCTTCTACGGGCTCCGTTTACCATCTTCTTCTGCAATCGCCTTTCTTCGATGTTTTAGTTCTGGGGTCACACGCCAGACACACATGGGTTATCCAATTGTAGTCCAATTAAGCCGTACACATGGCGGAGAAAACCGAATTCCAATCACTTTATCTGGGTGTCTTTATCGAATAAAGAGGACTCTGATTTTAACGTGTTTACATGCACCTACATTGTCCAGCAAGAGTCCTATTAAGTCAATGGTTTGTTCTTTTCACTTGCATGTAAACACACTGAGTGAAGTTCTGCAGGACTGCTTTGATACCACCAACTAGGATGTGCTCTGCCAGCCCCATGGGAATAATATATGTAGGGACCAGGTCAGGAATTTCACGTGGGCCACGAGGGCCATGGTCCTTGTGCCCTCTCAATTTGGCCTTGTGCCCTTGAAAAAAAATACATGACATAAAGCCACAGTGGCCTTGATGCCCTGCGATTTTGTGATTCAGACTGGCATTTCAAGAGTTAAAATCCTGAATATTATTGAAATCTTAGGTCTGAAGTTGTTTAAGTGATTTATGGAAAAAAAAGCAGAAAAAATATTGATGTATGAGGATTTTTGCATGTGTGTAGTGGGTGCAAAATTTTAAATGTGACACTACATAAAAATTATGCAATCAAATCAGTTTTATTGCTGATAAAAAAATGAAAATAATGAAATACTTTAAATCATTACACTGGCAATAAAATGCTTAAAATCCTGAAAGTTATTGAGAAAGAGAATCTCTCATGCGCACATGAATCTTTGAATCTCGAATCTTATTCAATTCATTTTCATCATTTCCATTATGAAGACCTTTTGTCTACTGGAAGGTAGAGAAAAGGTAAGTCTGTTAACACTGAAGTGCACAGTCCCTTCTGCTATCCTCCACAGATGGTATTTCTATATGTGCATTGTTCTGTTTTTTTGTTTCTTTAAAGGCCTCATGTTCTTTCATGTCATGCTGCGCAAGTGTGCCTTAAATTGCTCCCTGGGAACAAATTATTTTTCTGAATCAGAATCTTAACATCTATGTGCTAGATATTTATACAGTAAATAACCGAATATGTTCATGGAGGAAAAAAAAAAGTTGGGTGTTTCTTTAAGGCAGTGGGCTGTTCCTCTGTGGGACTATCCTGGAATAGTTGTGCAGCTGTCGGACTCTGGTGTCAGGACTCCGTCAAGACTTTTGTCCTCTTGCATCTGTAGACGCGTGTGCCACGTAGCGGCAGCTTCCTGGAGGCCTGCTGGAATTTTCCAGGAGTTGAGGAATTTTCTCATGACGCTAACGGTGAGTTCGTTGTTATGCCCGTTATGAAAAATATATAGAAAGTTCACGGATTGAAAGTGCATTGAGAACCCATCAGAGGGGGTGAAGGGTCGTCTCAACAAATGGATAACGACTGGGCTCTATGGTAGCCTGGAGCAGTGAACAGGCTGCACCAAGGCAAAGGAGCAGACCAGGTCAACAAAAGTAATCTAAGAGCTCGTAATGTTGTTTCTACATTCCTGTTTTACAATGCTGCTGTGCTATACCAGTTTACTGTTAGAACTGCATTCTTTTGTGTGCTAAGGTGTGCTTTTTATTTGTGTATATTGCAGATTTTATGTGTGTTTACTGCTCTAAGTTCTATTTTTTTTTCTTTCTTTTTTTTTAGGTTCTATTTTTATTGGAGCTGAACGAGACCGATGCTAAACTGTGCTTTGTTGTTGTCTGGACAATGACAGTAAAATCTTTTTTTTTTCAGAAACAAATGTCAATAATATTTTCACCCTTACAAATTAACAAAAACACAGTATTTTAGAAAAATATATTCTAGTTGCATCTTGCATATTTAATTGGTCATTTCAATGATACAGTCATGCAATAGTATCTTCCTTTCTTATACTGAGTTGGGAAACTGTTGGACCTGGTATTCATGTGGATGTAATGACAAAGACAGTCATGTACACAAAAATGCTTTAGGAACAACTCAAAAAATATGAAAAACAGCACAAGGTGTTGACCTGGCATCCAAATTCACTAGATCCCAAACTGATTAAGTATCTTTGGGATGATCCACAAAGGGATGGTCCCCTCCCCTCAACCCATAGGACCCAAAGGCCTCCACTAAAAACATTCTGTTGCCAGACACCACAGGACACCCTCAGAAAGACCATGTTCATTCTCTGATGATTCTTTTTCATGGAACAGGAGAAAATGAATATTGTGTCTCACCAGCTGGTTGTAATAAGCCAGTGTGGGCTCACTGCAGCTTTCCTGCTCATATTGTAATGGCGATAATAGTGACAGTGTCCACTCTGCTGCTTCATGAAAACTTTTTGTCATAAGAAGCCAATTTGAATAGTGCTTTACTGGTGCCATAGCACTGTACTATACTGTAGTAATGTTTGCAGTGCAGAACTCTTTCAGGCACTTCATTATGTGAGCAGGATCTGAACACTTCCTCCACCACTGGATAAACCAGTTTGACTGCTTCATACTACGAGGGCTTATGTATATGACAACTCTTTTCTAAGTCTTCCAAAACTTGTTTTGAAGTGCCAAATACCTACACATTGTCATGAATAAGATATCAGAGTAAATGCAAGTAGGGCTGAACGATATATTTTTATCGTATCTATATCTAGATATGAACATTCAAGATATTAATATCGAGAAAGCAACGATATAGATTTCCCCTCCCCGCGCTCGCCCTGCATGTACAGCTCTGGCAGTCACAACAAACATAATTTTTACGATTGTCCTCGAATGCACCGCTAAGACCAGCCAACCACAAACCTTATTTCATGCTTGCTGTGGATCGACAGCTGAAGCCAACCAATGCCAACATATGAGGGCGTGAGTGAGGGAGACGGAGACACACACTACAGACACAGCGGGGAAATTAAAAGGAAAGAAAGAAAATGAGTGCAAAAAATTGGACGGTGGCGGTGCAGAATCGGACTTGGTGCCAAAACATAAATCATCCTCCATTATTTGGAAGTATTTTGGATTAAAAAAGGACGATGTTAACCGGAGTGAGGTGTTGTGCAGGTCGTGGTTAGCAAAAATTGTAACGAAGCAAGGTAGCACAACGAACATTTCACCACCTGAAACAACACCATCAGTAATGCGTGTAAGTAATTTATTTATTTGTAATCTATGTTAATGTTGATGACTGGCAGTGAGTTCTTAAAAATAAAACTGCACTTTCCACATTTGTTTTTGTATTGTGATGTTTTTATTTTTCTGAGAAATGCTTGGTTTTCACTGAACCCGTAGTCATATCGTATCGATATCGAGATATCTGGCATGAAAATCGAGATATGAAGTTTTGTCCATATCGTTCAGCCCTAAATACAAGTAGCTCAGATTAAAGTAAGTGATAGGAAACAAATGAAAAAGAAGTAATAAACCCTCCTGGCAAAATATTTGGAACCACAGAGTTAGCTTGCGCCATGCTTAACAATTCTACTGCAAGCAGCTCCAAGATGTTCCTTTGATCACAGCTGCCAACGGTATTTGACTCCCCTCACCTCCCTCAATGGACATCCCCAGGAATAGAAGTTTAATCTAGTTATGAAGACTTTGTTGACTGACAAGTTCATGGTACAACAGCAATGTTATGCAGCTATTTGGTTCCATAATGCAAAGATTACCAAGCCATTCCGGAGTCAAGTCAGGTCTCCAGCTCGGATCCCTAAACTTACAGTGGTGTGAAAAAGTCTTGGCCCCTTTCCTGCTTTCATATTTTTTGCATGTTTGTCACACCTAAATGTTTCAGATCATTAAACTAATTTTATCATTAGACAAAGCTAACAGAGGTAAACACAAAATGCATGTTCCTGAATGAATCTCAGCATAGTTGTCATGCAGGTCTTATTTAAGTGATTACTTGATTGGGAACAGTAATCAGGCCTGGGTGCTGCTTGAGAAACTGAACTCAGGTGAACAAAAAAAAATTAAGTATTGAAAGATGCAATGGACATGCAGGACATATAAAACAAGGACCCAGATACTTAGGTTCTGGGATAAAAATATGTAAATAAATCACAATGGAAGACCAGCCTCAATAGGACAAAAAAATTAATAGTATTTTAAATTTTTTTTTGTGATATTTTTCTTTTTTCTATTATTATCAAATGCGTTTATTTGTCTAAGAAATACCACCCTTAAAGGTAAAACATGAGCAAAAAATGCTTTATATGGCTATATAAAATTGTATAAACAAATGCACCAAAAAATATTGTGGCCCGTAACTTTGTGCAATTTTGGCCTGCTATGAATTTGAGTTTGACAACCCTGCGTCATCATTACCATAATGCCAGCTTTTTTTTCCAGGAAGCTTAACTTCCCAGTATTCAGCCACACTTTGAATATGTTTATGCACAGGCGGATGTTCAGGTCTTAAAGGGTTAATCCATCATCCATGGAAATAACTCAAGCTTGCTGTTATTCATGGTCTAATTATTTGTTTCATTATTGCCTGTCTTTTCTGTTATCTATAGTGTTTTTCACTGTATTTTATGAACCTTGCTGACATATTTGCATAAAAAGGACCAGTAGCAGTTTAATGATGATAGCAGCAGTTGTAACAGAGATTTACTAGTAACTTATTGGATTTCATCGAGTCTTTTAATCTCACTCAGTCTGTGATCCAACTCATGAGAACAGACTAGGGCTGCACGATTCTGGAAAAAATTGTGAATCAGGATTTTTTTGCTTAGAATTGAGATTATGATTTTTTTCACGATTATTTTTACAAAAGGTTTATTGCCCTGATGAACTTTAACTCTGTGGGTGACCCTCGCCACTACCACCTGGAGTTTCTGGGGGTGAGGTTGAGGGAGGAGTCAGCGCGGTGCAGGGGTGCTTGAAAAAATCTGGGAAGAAAAGGGAGCATTTGTTTGTGATGCTGCTTGTTAAATAAAATGCCTAAGAATTTTTTTTTTTTTTTTTTTTTTTTTTTTTACGATTTATCGATTTTTTTACGATTTATCAGACTTTATTTTATTCTTTGGTTCCAGGTCTTTGGTTCTTTGGTTTTATTCTTTGGTCAGCAGCTAAATACAGTTGTGCTCAAAAGTTTACATACCCCGGCAGAATTTTTGCTTTCTTGGCCTTTTTTTTTAGAGAATATGAATGATAACACAAAAACTCATGCTTAGTGGTTGGGTAAAGCCATTTATTGATAAACAACTGTGTTTTCTATTTTTAAATCATAATGACAACAAAAAATAAACATCCAAATGACCCTGATCAAAAGTTTACATACCACAGTTCTTAATACCGTGTGTTGCCCCCTCTAACATCAATGACAGCTTGAAGTCTTTTGTGGTAGTTGTGGTATTTATTTTCTCAGATGGTAAAGCTGCTCATTATTCTAAGCAAAAAGCCTCCAGTTCCTGTAAATTCCTGGGCTGTCTTGCATGAACTGCGCACTTGAGATCTCCCCAGAGTGGCTCAATGATACTGAGGTCAGGAGACTGACATAGTCACTCCAGAACTTACACTTTGTTCTGCTGTAGTCAATGACAGGTCGATTTGGCCTTGTGTTTTGGATGGTTATCATGTTGGAACGTCCAAGTATGTCCCATGCGCAGCTTCCGGGCTGATGAGTGCAAATTTGCCTCCAGTATTTGCTGATAACGTGCTGCATTCATCTGTCCTTCAACTGTGGCCAAGTTTCCTGTGCCTTTATAGCTCACACATCCCCAAAATATCAGCGATCCACCTCCATGCTTTACAGTAGGAATGGTGTTCCTTTCATCATAGGCCTTGTTGACACCTCTGTGCTGTTTGGCGTATTGTAGGCGAGATACTTTGTGGCATTTGCGCAGTAATGGCTTTCTTCTGGCGACTTGACCATGCAGCCCATTTTTCTCCTTATTGTGCATCTTGAAACAGCCACACTGCTCGTTTTCAGAGAGTCCTGTATTTCAGCTGATGTTATTTGTGGGTTTTTCTTTGCATCCCAAACAAATTTCCTTGGAGTTGTGGCCGAAATTTTTGTTGGTCTACCTGACCGTGGTTTGGTTTTAACAGAGCCCCTGATTTTCCATTTGTCAATCACAGTTTGAACACTGCTGACTGGCATTATCAATTCCTTGGATATCTTTTTGTATCCCTTTCCTGTTTTATATAGTTCAACTACCTTTTCCCGTAGATCCGTTGACAATTGTTTTGCTTTCCCCATGACTCAGAATCCAGAAACGTCAGTGGCTGGATGAAAGATGCAAGAGTCTGTCTGGATCCCACTAACTCACTCAGCTTTTATGAACACACACTGATTACAAGCAAACAGATCACAGGTGAGGATGTAACCTTTAATAGCAATTCACACCCATTTGTGTCAACTTCTGTGCATGTTATCAGGCCAAAATCACCTGTGTACGTGAACTTTTGATCAGGGTCATTTGAGTAGTTTCTGTTGTCATTATGATTTGAAAAGATAAACCACAGTCGTTTGACAATTAATGGTTTCACCCAACCCCTAGGCATGAGTGGAAATGTTTTTGTGTTATCATTCATATTCTCTGGAAAATGGTCAAAGAATTATAGATTCTGCCAGGGTATGTAAACTTATGAGCACAACTGTATAAGAGAGATTTGTGACACACACATTTCCGATCACTTTGCTCTTTTATTGAACATTCCACTGCCTCATTCTTATGTTAAATTGACCCTTCAACTTCAATTAACCCTTCAACTCCTTCTGAGTTTTCTGCAGCTTTCATTCACTCTGCTAATGCTCAGGATGGCTATTATGCGGCTACTCCTGATGAGTAGTTTGACATGTTAAACTGTACTTGTTCCAGGATATTAGGCTTGGTGGCTCCTTTTAGGTGCAAGTGCTCTAAGCCAGTAACAGAGTCATGGCTTAATGAGGTATTTTATCAACAAAATTTCTGATATTAGGTCCTCTTTTTTTAAAATGCACATCAGATCCTGCCATCTCGCCCTGTTGCTTTTGACAGTTTCGAGCAAGTGTCCCTTTCAGAGTTAATTGGTATTGTCCAGCACCTCAGTCCTCGTTATGATCCCCTTCACTGCATTTCACCTTGTCTTTTTAAAGAGGTCTTTAATACCGTTGGGCCTTGGCTTATGGATCTGGCACATGCATCGTTGATGTCTGGGTGCTTTCCTGCTATCTTTAAACATGCTGTTGTTCAGCCCCTCATCACAAAAATACTATATTGATCCCACTGTTTTATTTTAGACCTATCTCCGAGCTTTTCTTTCCAAGATTTTGGAGAAGGTGGTATTTGAGCAGCTACACTCACATGTTGATCAAAGCTACATCTCACAAAAATCCCAGTCTGGTTTTAAGCCGTGCCATAGCACAGAAACAACGTTTTTAAGAATTTTAAATGATCTTTTTTTTTAACAGTTGATTCTGGTAACTCTGCTGTCCTGGTCCTTCTGGATCACAGCTGCCTTTGATATGGTGGACCATAACATTCTATAGTCATGTCTGGATATTTGTGTGTGCAGATCTACAGTAAAAACAAGCTTCTTCCAGTTACGGTTACTGGAAAAAGTTAGGAATTACCTTGCCAAACAAGACTTTGAAAGGGCTATTCATTGCCTTATTACATCACACTTGGACTACTGCAATTCTCTCTTTGTTGGTCTTCCAGCTAGTCAGCATTACGTCCTTTGTAGGCTGTTCAAAATGCAGCTGCCCATCTGCTTACTGGTCAGAAAAGGCGTGACCACATTAGTCCTGTCCATGCTTCTTTGCACTGACTGCCTGTACAGTTTAAAGTTGTATTAATTGTTTTTAAATGTTTAAATGGTCTGACACCATCCTGTTTAACTGAACTGTTGAAGCATCACATGACTACCAGGGCTCTTAGGTCATCAAACCAGCTGCTCCTGGCAGTGCCTCGGTCCAGGTTCTCTACAGTCCACCAAGCACTTTAAAACACTGCTTAAAACCTCATATTTTTTCTTCGGAATTTATCTTTTTTTTTTTTTAATCCTTTTTACTCTTTATCTTGTATTGCCTATCTCCTATTTTATTGTTTTTATTTTTGCTTTTTAAATTTAAATTTTATTCCATTACTGAATGTATCATCATTTTTACCTCTGTACAGTGTAGGGGAAATAAATTTTTTGTATTTAAGTCCAGTCCAGTCATCAAAATCGTGTACATTAGACCAAACATGTCCATGGGGCCAGCCTTGATGCTGTTCAAGATTGTGACATTCTTGTCGGTCATTTTGCTTATAGCCCTGAGTTTGGTACTTTCCATTCCGGTGGGATGGAAATCCGCTGTGGTGGGAGTAGGGAGGCTTGAAATTTCCCTTGGATTTTGAACGTTTGGGACTTAAACTGGATCGTAGCGGTTGAAGACAACCAGAGTCAGAATCTGTTCTTCGTGGTGAAGATCGCTTGTGATTCTGAAATTGAGCGACGAGTGTGAGGAGAGGAGGTATGGGGTTTTTGTGGGCCCCTGCCAGAAGTCCTGTCAATTTTTAAGACTTCTGCTTTCAGGTTTAAGATGGAACTGGGTTCCTTGTGTTTGTTGGTGGCTTTCTTTTGCTTAGTAAACCCCATTGAAACTAGCTTGCGCAGGTGGCGACTTGTGGAGGTGCATAGACAAGCTGCGACACCAAGATGATAGCTGGTGGTGGGATGGAGGTTTTGGATAATAGAGTTTTGAAATTCAGATCTTCCTCAATCCCTGGTTCATTCCTGGAGCCAAAGTAGGCCTTGCGGAGGCAGTTCCAGTACTGATGAGGTGGTCTGCTCTGCTTGATTGTGAGAGCAGCAATTAAACCTGTCTGGGAGAGAGGATCAGAAAACTCTTAAAGCAATGTTCCACAGAGCAAATCATAGTAATTTCTGATGTAGTCAGGTTGCCTTTGAATGAATCTGCTGACATCACGGCTAGAGGTTACTTTGATCAGATAGATTTTATCACTAACAGTGGAATTAGGGAACCTCCAAAGGTAGAAGTCAATGTCTTTAAGATACTGACTAGTTTGGTCTGAGCCACCAGGGGTTGGCGCAGAGCGAGTGATGTTATAAGCGATCTTGTCAAGATCTCTATCTGTAGGTTAACATGCTGTGTAGGTAGTGTCTGGATTAGGAAGCTGACTGGGGATATCTCTTACACAGTCAGGTTCCTGTGGCACATAGCGAGAGGGCACGTTCCCTCTGAAGTCCTCAAAGGCCTGGACATGTTTCTTCCTGAAAAGAACTGTCAAGAAATGTTAAGCGTCTTTCTTGTTGTTCACGAGTGTGGTTAAATATTCTTTTGTTAATTCTGCTTCTGCTTCAAGTTGTTGTTGTCAGTGTGCTGTATTGGCTCGATCCTCAGCTTAAAGCAGTTTTTGATATATCTTTTGAGTATACTGACGATTAGATTCTGTGGACTCAGTTCATGTTTTAGCTTGTGCCTCTAACTGTTCTATTTTCAATGCAGCTTTTTCAAGAAGTCCTTCACACTTTCGATCAAATCATTTTTAAGTTTATTCCAAAAGTCCTAAGTTTATTCCAAAAGTCCTGATTCAAAATCAGTTCAAAATCAGTTCAAAATGATTTATCCAGTTCTGTCTAAACAGACAGAACTGGATAAATCATTTTGATTCTGATTTTAATGTGCTGAAGGGTAGTTTGGTTAATGAGTTTCAACGTTAGGTGTATTCAGGGATAACAAAATAGCACAAAGGCAAAACAATTAAATTCAAAACCAAGTAAATAATCAATTTCAAAGTTGTGTATAAACAGGTTTTAGTTTATTCTATGTGATTTTATTTGAGCTTCTCTTTTTTTCCTTGGGATTAAGAATTAAGGTTTGTCTTTTAAGTCAAGTGTTTGATTAAATCAAATAAAAGTGCATTAGAATTTTGTTTGTTATTTGAGTCTGTGAGAAATTTACTGTAGTGACACTTAAGTACAATTCAGAAAAATTTCAAGAAAGCAGTAGTAATTGGTTAATAGACACAAGCTTGAATTTAGTTCATTATTACTACGTGATTCAAGATGATTAAGTGAATGAGTAATTCAAACTTAAAAAGAGATCGAATGCTTTACATTTAAATACAGTTCAGAACTATCAGCAATTGAACACAAATGAATAACACACCTCAAATTCAGTTGACCAAAGCTACCACAAGAGGGAGATATTATATTTTTGTCTTTTAAATGTTTCAACCAAGCGGTGGCGCTGTCTATGTACAGGGTATAAAAAGACAAGAGCAAACGCAAAGTTCAATACTCTAAAATGGCCAGGGGTGGCGCTATAGTTTCCTATATACAGAGTGGAAAAACAACCAGAAGTTGCCTGGTACGGCCTTTTCCAGCCAGGAGGGCACTGTAGAGCAACAAGTGAAACGAGTGAAATATGGTTTATTTACATAAATGGTGAATAATAAACAATATGATGAATAATATAACAGTTGGTATAGAGAATGATGAGTATAACGAAATAAATGAGTTTAACGAAAGTGATAAGTGTGAACGGTAATGAGGATTCAGACGCAGGAACGTAATTCCCTAAAGTAAAGATGAAGGTTTTGAACTCTGGTCGAACATGAGTTTACTTAGTGCATCGTCCCCCTGCAGCCTAGGCCTATAGCAGCATAACTTAGGGATGGTTAAGTCCAGCCCTAGCTATAAGCTTTTTCAAAAAGGAAAGTCTTAAGCCTGACCTTAAACGTAGAGACTGTGTCTGCCTCCTGAACCCAAACTGGGAGTTGTTTCCATAGGAGAGGAGCCTTATAGCTGAAGGCTCTACCTCCCATTCTACTTTTAGAAACTCTAGGAACCACAAGCAGACCTGC
This sequence comes from Mugil cephalus, assembly GCF_022458985.1. NCBI lineage: Eukaryota > Metazoa > Chordata > Actinopteri > Mugiliformes > Mugilidae > Mugil > Mugil cephalus. The sequence goes on along the minus strand of NC_061773.1, from coordinate 263,761 downwards.
ACTTAGAGATCATAGTGATCTGTTGGGACAGTATGGTACTATGAGGTCTTTCATATATGATGGAGCTAGGCCTTTCAGGGCCTTGTATGTAAGGAGGAGGATTTTAAATTCAATTTTAGATTTTAAAGGGAGCCAATGAATAGAAGCTAATACTGGAGTAATATGATCTTTCTTGCTAATTCCTATCAGTGCTCTTGCTGCAGCGTTTTGAATCAATTGGAGGCTTTTTAAAGAGCTACTTGGACAGCCAGACAGTAACGAGTTACAATAATCCAGCCTGGAAGACACAAATGCATGAGCTAGTTTTTCCGCATCACTCTGAGAAAGGATGTTCCTAATTTTGATGATATTACGAAGGTTAGAGAAAGCAGTGCTGGTCACCTGCTTTATGTGAGAATTAAAGGACATATCCTGGTCAAATATAACACCAAGGTTTTTCACAGTAGTACTGGAGGCCAAGGTAATGTCATCATCAAATCTTTACATTGGAGTGAATGAAGAGCAGGGAGGTACTTTACCACGAACAGAGGCTCGCAGTTTAAATTCTGTACGTCTCACTGCTTTGCTGAGCATATTGTGAGAGACACATCAAGTTTGTCTACAACTGTGGCCATCAGAGAGCATTATTCATTCGCTCACACAGTCACACCCTGGTGGTGGTAAACTACCTCAGTAGTCACAGCTGACCCTGGGGCAGGCTGACAGAAACATGGCTGCCAATGTGCGCCTATGGCCTCTCCAACCACCACCAACATCACTCACTCGCAATCATACACCAGGAAGCATACACCTGGGGGTAAGGTGGGTTAAGTATCTTGCCCAAGGACACAGTAGACAGACTAGGGATAAGGCAGAATCAATCCGCCAACCTTTCAGTTATTGGACGACGCTCTACCTCCTGAGCTACTGCCGCCTGCCAAACCAAACCTTTTACCAGCCAAACGAAACCTGCCAGGAGTTGGTAGCATTGGCTGATACTTGCCTTTAAACAAAATGTCACCTTTCATATGTACCTGTAAATGACTCTGCAGGTTGGACCAGTTTCTTGGTTTAAGCACAGAGGGCAGTGAAAATGGCTGCAGCATGACGTGCAGCATTCAACTTTGGGCTTAGTGCCAGAAGTGAAGACTGATATATGCATCAGTAAAACACAAATAACAATTGAACATCATGCTGTAATAAGTAAAACAAAATGATGTAGTTCAGTTTTTGTGGTGTATGTGCTGGAAGATAGCACATTTAAGTGCTTTGGCATTGTGCAAAACAGCTTCAACAACAGGCCACTGTACAGTGGAAACCGATATGGTGATCATGGATGTAGTGTTAAAGCATGCTTGGGTCAGAATTATTTCTATACAAATGCAGTTTACATAATTTGCTCATAGTAATCAGGAAGTCGGCTTCCAGAGTCATTTTGAGTCTGTTCTTACATGTCAAACTGCCAAAGACGGTGAAAGCCTTCTGGTGTCAAGGTCAGCCCATAGATTCTAAATAATACACCCATGGCTCATCCTAAAGTTAGCCTAATTAGCGCTAGCCACCTTTAGCCTAACTCCTATATCAACGCTGAAATTCGCATGTGACTACTATTATCTGTGACCTCTGCTAATTTTTAATAATGTTGGGAGCCATCTGTGACTCGTATGCAAATCGTCCATGTCCATAATTTGTAAAGTAAAACTTACACTGCAAATTACCTACCATATTTATGGTAACACGGAGTGTGCATGCGTCAAATGGCTGCAAGTCCAAGTAGCTCGCTTGTTTTTGTGCTTTTTTAATGTGTTTTTCTTATGTTTTCTGATGACTTTCTCTTCCCATGTAAATTGGACTGTAGATTGGACCCTTGGACAAAACAATTTCCCTCTGGGGATCAATAAAGTGATCTTGAATCACTGAATAAAACTAATCTGGGAATGTCTCTTCAGGAGTGCCTATTTGACTCCAAAAGACCTCCAGACCTCCAGAAGGTAGAGTCTGCTCTGTACCTTCTTGTACAGTGCCTTGGTGTGGTGAGTCCAGTACAACTTTTTGTTGATGTGATGGACAAGATACAGGGGGACCTGATTAACTCTTGATTAGTGACCATCTGTAGCGGAAAAAAATTCCATATACCTAACTGTTAAGTCTTTGACTTCCTCTGTTTAGATACTGTAAATACTGCTAATTCTCTCTAATAGAGTCAGAGCAGGCCCTGGGTAGATACTAGATACTGAATGTCTCTGTGTTACTCGCCAGATTCCTCTGTACTGAAGGAAGCTGAAGACTTAAGTTTCCACAACACATTAGAAACAGACATCCCTTAAACCATGAAGAATCAATATCGATCTCAATTTAGGACTTTCCACAACATCACGCACTCATGATCAAAAATCTGTTCTGCACCGCCATGTATTTGCTTGAGATCATCTCAAGTGGACATCCCTAATGAAATCACACTGATCAACAAGAGTGTTGGCATGGCAACTGTGCTGCAAAAAGCTCTTGTGATCTTCTTTGTCTATTTTTGTGAACAGGTGTCCCTGTGGTTGCTAGGCCAGGAGAGCTCAGCTGCAACTGGAAATCGAAGATTTCTTTTTAATATTTTGCACATTTTTAACAGAGGGTGTCTTCTCAGAGATGAATTTTAACCTGCAATGATACCAGAGTCACATAACAGAGCAAGATCAATGGGTAAGTTATCCTTTTATTCTGTGTGCATGTGTATTTACTCTAATGGAAAGCCAGCTGTCTGATGTGCTAGGCTCCTCTGTAGGTTTGACTGGTCTGGACATTTTGTGCTGCAGATATTCCCACTAGGACAGATTATTATTTATTTATTTTTTTAAATCATAAAACAATTCAAATAAATCACAAACAATTTAAAAAAAAACCTATCCACTGTTTATATTTTCTTCCACACATTCCTGGAAAACTAAGACTCATGTCCAGTGAGTTATATCAAGATTTCTTTTTGCACTATTTGCATTTCTGTCATCAAAGAGTAGTAGAGTGTAGTGTTCAAATATTAAAAAAACAAAGAACAATTAAGTTACTATGACCAAGCAATTCCCCTTGTGGATCATTAAAGTATGTCTAAGTCTAAGTCAGTAACACAGGCTGCATAGCTGTGTTCACCTAATCAGAAATATAAATGGTGAAACCAGAGCATTCTATCTGCACTTTCAAGGTAGGTGCATAGAGGAGTGAGAGAGAAATTAAGTGAGAGAGAAATTATGTGGTCAAAACTCCAGCATGAGTCTGATGAAGGTTGCAAGCCCTGACACATGATAAGTATTACTCTACCAATCACAGTAGATAGTAGAGCAATAGTAGAGTAAACTTGTGTTTGGGTCATGGTTCAGTCCGCATGAACCGGGCGAATCACAAGACTGTAATTAGGGCTGGGCAATTTTATCGATCCCGCAATATATCGATATTTTGTTTTCCCAGAAAGTATCAATTATTCAGCCACGAGTATCGATACATTAAGTCCCATCCAAATCCCACGTGTTCCACCTGGCACTCTGCTTGCTCCCCATTTCCCCTCCGTTCGCTTTGCAGGAAGAGCGATTAGGTCATCCAGCTGCTGTAGAGCATTTCTAGTAAGTTATCCGTGTAGATACTCTCTTTGGTTAATTATAAATGTCAGACATGTATTTATGATACAATATAGATTGGTTAAATTAAAAATGCAGGTAATTGAGTCTTGAAGAGTCCGACCAAGTTTGGACTTTGGAAGTCAAAGCGTCCTCGAGATATGAGAAAACTTCCTGTTTTGTGGCGTCGCCGCCGACAACGATTGGCTAACACGAAAAGTTGGTATTAACTATCAATGTGGCACCCCACAGTACGTGTGGATGTCATAAAGTCATTTCAAATACAAACCCATCAAGAGATATGAGCAAAAAACATGTTTTTGTAATTACAGCGCTCCCTAAGGCCAAACTACACCAAATTCATGGTGTCCACTTGGGACTGGGTCAGGACCCATAATACCAAATGTGATGTAAATATCACACCGTTGCCGAGATATGAGCTCACATCGAAAACGGCGCCTTCGCCACCACATTTGATTGGCTGCGGTGGGCGTACAAATGCGACGGCGAGGACGGCAGTTAGTAACTTTTATGCGGCTTGGTCTGAAGATAGTCTGTGCCGATTTTCATGAGAAGTTAAAAACAGTTAAAAAATGAATGATAATAATTTCATTATAATTAATCTAAGGCTTAGAGTAAAATACACAATTCATGTGTGTAAGGTTAAAAACGTTTCTATACTCTAAATTCTATGATGTGATGTCACTGCATAGTGGTAACTATGGTAACTGACTGTTTACGTTACGTTTCGAGTCAGAACATGGAAGCAACACAGTCTTTTGATCATGCGTCAGACATTATTTACCTTTTGTTTTAAGTAAACATCTTAAAAGACAAAAGAAGTTGTCATGTCTTGTCGCTCGCGTGGAAAAGAGTGTTTTTTCGACTGACTCCAGAAGTGGTAAAGTAAACAAAGAAGAGTGAACGGAGTGCCACTACAAAAGGTTTTTGACAAAATCCAAGATGGCGGAAAATCTATCATGATGCATTTTGACGTCATAGGGTAGGCTGAACTCAGCATCATCCAAGGATCACAAAGATACGTTATTTGTAAGTTTCAGGCATACGGTTCAAAAGTTGTCCTTCAATGTGCAAAATTTCACAACTTTGTATCGTACGGTTCTATGGGCTGCCATAGACTCCAATGGCAGAAGACGGAATAATAATAATAATAATAATAATAATAACAAAACATAGAAACACAATGGGTTCCCCGCAGCTTCGCTGCTTGGACCCCAATAATAACACTAACAAAAACAATGGGGTTCCAGTAGCATTGCTCCTTGGAACCCCAATAATAATAAAAATAAGAAGAAGAAAACGTAGATAAACAATAGGTTGGACCCCAATAAGAAAACACCGGAAAACAATGGGTTCAGCAGCTTCCCTCTTTATCTACAACTGTAGGAAAAATCATGTGTCCAGTGTGTAAATTGTGGCCGGACGAGCTTGGAAAGAGAAATTTTTCAGGCGATTTCATACACGTTCTCCCACTCTAAGTACCAACGTTCCGCACTCTAAAATGAGTTTTTTCGAAAAAGATCATGGTCATTGAACAGTGATTGATCAACAAAGATAAGATCTATCAAAACAAGAAAATAATACACCAATACACAAGGCTTGTGTCTACATTTTAAAGTTCAAATGAAGTCTGTAGGTGAAAGTATGCCTGAGCAGTAGACCTTTGAAAAACAGTCTTTTTTGTGTGTTTTTTTTCGGCCGTCCCATTCATTTCCAATGGGAAATTTATCACAGTTTTTCGCGACACGAAAAATATTTTTACGCCACGAAAAATATGTATTTCGGAAAGAAAAGTAATAGCATACCAGTCCCAATCAAGCTGCACGTTTTTATATATAACTTGCCCTACAGCTCTTCCAGCTGTATTACGAGTTAAGGGACAAAGAAAGGAAGGAAGTGGAAAAATAATAGAAAATTCCCTCTGGGAAATAGGGTTAGAGGTTAGGGGCTACGGGAGCTAATGTCAGGGGTACTGTCTCTGTCAACATTGGAATTAGCACACTTTGCCTACATTTATCACAATTAGCTTATGGTTAGCACAGTTAGCTTACAGCGAGCATAGTTAACCTGCAGTTAGCACACTTGACTTACATTTAGCACAGTTAGCTTACGGTTAGCATAGTTAGCTTACAATTAGCAGACTTAGCCTACATTTAGTTCAGTCAAACCACATGTCGCACACTTGACCCACATGCCACACAGTTATCACACTTAACCCACATTTAGCACAGGTAGCATAAGGTTAGCACAGTTAGCTTACAGTTAGCACAGTTAGCCTGTGTCTGAGAAACTAATGTGCGCTTTCTCGCGCATGTTTGTACATCCTTCTACTCTTCCCGAGTGTATCTGTAACTGTAATAACATAAAGTTATCTGTGTGTTTGTGTGTACGTGTGTATGTGTGTTTATGTGTGTGTGTGTGTGTGTGTGTGTGTGCGTGCGTGCGTGCGCGTGCGTGCGTGTGTGCGTGTGCGTGCGTGAGTGGGGGGGTGTCTAACTGTAATCCCAAAGTTACCTGTGTAGTGTGTGTGTGTGTGGGTGGGTGGGTGGGTGAGGAGGGTGAGGAGGGCGCGCTTGCGCGCGCATGTCTTTGTATAACTGTAATCACAAAGTTACCTGTTTGCTGTGTGGTGGTGTGTGTTGTTCTAACACACAGTTAGCCTACATTTAGCAGTTAGCTTACATTTAGCACAGTTAGCCTGTATGTCAGAAATTAATGCACGCTTTCGCGTGCATGTTTGTGTGTCCTACTACTCTTCCTGTGTGTATTTGTGACTGTAATAACAAAGTTACCTGAGAGACAACTGATTAATGAACTGGTTGTCCTTGTAGAGTAAATATTTTGGACACACACAAGTTAAAGACAAAGTTCCCTTTTCCTTTTCTCAGAAAATCTTTACATTGGAGTGAATGAAGAGCAGGGAGGTACTTTACCACGAACAGAGGCTCGCAGTTTAAATTCTGTACGTCTCACTGCTTTGCTGAGCATATTGTGAGAGACACATCAAGTTTGTCTACAACTGTGGAAAAAATCATGTCTCTAGTATGTAAATTGTGGCCGGGAAGAGCGTGGAAAGAGAAAAATTTCTGGCATTTTCACTTTCCTGCTCAGGAAGAGGAAGCACAACAGACATATAATAATGCCCCTGCCAGGACAAGGGCTGGATGGAGATGATTTTTGGCCTCCCGAAGCTTCCAATGTCCACACCATAGACAGCCCAGGTAGGGCATATGACATTACTGTGGCCTGTTCTGTCCTCCATTATGTGGTCTATCTGAGGAGGGAGAAGATCCCCAGAGTGCCATCAAATGGTGGACCGGGACAATCTGGATGACAACAGTGGTTGGCTGTTCAGAGACTAATACATCTTAAATTATTTCAGTTAAAATGCATTCTGTAAATTTAAGTTGAATATAGCCTGCAATGACAGAGACACATGCTTTAAAGTTAAAGTTAAATTGGGTCTGCAATGGCAAAGGAATTTTATGTTTTTTTTTATAGTTGTATAGTTTTCGCCTGTTGTGCTGTATACTGCGTATACAGCCATTTGTCCATTCGTTTAAGTATGGATTTGTCTTGCATTTATTCTTGTGTTGTATAATATGCTTTGATTCTGTGCTTTCTGTCTTGTAGAGCACTGTGTGGCTTCAGTGTTGAACGGAGCTGATGGTTTACTTGCTTTGATTTGTCCTTATTCAATAAAGGAACATCATGTTACTCATTGATGTGTATTTCTATGGTATGTGTATTTTATATATAGTCTATGGGAAACTAAAGTATCTACTGATTACAGAATCATCTAAAATGATTGCAATTAATGATCACAAATTTTAGTCAGTTTAAATACTGACAGTGGGAATGTGATAACAATGTGTAGTGGGCAGTGGAAAAAATATTGGTTTCTATTTGTATGACTACTGACTGACATAAGGGATGAGAATAAATAGATCCTGGAACTTAGCCTGGTCTGGAGCAGACTACCTCCACAGAATAAATCTCCATGGTAACTAATGTCATAACATATCCCACTTTCCCCTATCCTGCTTTTGTACAACCGGATCATGAATAAATTCATTCAGGATAACCACCATATCCCAGCTTAATCCCTTATCCTGCTTTTGTGCAATAGGCCCCAGGTGTTGGTAACAACCCAAGTAATTCATACATAGAAAGACACCAAAACAAATAAGTTCAGAAATTAAGTTATGTGTAATAACAAAGGGAAAAAGTATTGAACAACATGGTTTGTGTTATGGCATCCAAAAAGTTCAGTTTTGCTCTCCAGTATTTTACAGGCTTGTCCAAATGTTGTGCAGCAACTTTAAATGAGCTTCAACATGCTTTTTCTTCAGAAATGGCGTCTTGGCGGGGTGAGCATGCATACAAGCCATGGCCATTGAGTGCATTGCTTATTGTTTTCTTTGAAACAATTGTACCTGCTAATTCCAGTTCTTTCTGAAGCTCTCCACAAGTGGTCCTTGGCTCTTGGACAACTCTTGTGATACAGTTGTCATGAATAGGGAAATAAACCATTGAGACCAAAACAGTTTTTTAAACCAGGCTGTAAACATGTTTAACAATGCTGTAAAGTTGGGCTTTTTAACATGGGGGTCTATGGGGATTTGTTCCCTTTTGTAACCAGCCTCAAGCTGCCTCATTAGTTTATTTTTTATCAGGGCCATGGGGCAACGCCCAAGTCACTGGTCTCTACAGGTCAAAGGTCTACTGTTCAGGCATACTTGCACCTATAGACTTCATTTGAACTTTAAAATGTAGACACAAGTCTTGTGTATTGGTGTATTAATCCACGTTTTGATAGATCTTATAGTTTTTGATCAATCACTGTTCAATGACCATGATAATTTTTGTAGAAATTCTGACTTTATAATGGGTGTGTATTGCATGGAATTTTCATATTAGAGTGGAGTGTTCTCCATTGACTGCAATGCAAAGATTTCCCGAGAGAAGCAGAAGGGACTGCTGTTTTAAATTCACACGTGTTTCAAGACAAAAAAACATATCAAAGTCTTCAAAAAGGTCTTATGATGCCCACGATCTGCATGTTTTTATGATAGGAGCTACAATTTTGTCAGAGTAAGCCCAAATGTGAGACCAGCGAAGAGGGGGAAAATCAGTAATTTCTCCATGTCTCTCTCTGTCCCAGCCCATCGCGCTCCTGTCACATTGACATTCATTGGCATGTTTTAGATTTTCAGCCGTGTGGGACTGAGGGAATTTAGTGACAGCTAACAGAACAGATGACAGATGAAATTCCCCATCTATGTAATTACAGGTTACCCCGAGGAAAGCATCAATGTTGACAGATGGTGGCCTTGCCTCCATTCTCCCTATATTTCCTATCTCTCCTCATACTCCTCACTCTCAAACACTCAGACTATCACACAAACACTTAATGCACTCACATAGCTGATACGCGCGTGGCGTAATGAAGCTTCATTTGAGTATTCATGTGATTTTAAGTTCTATGAAGCGAGGCATCGAAAACTCTTGTCGTGATACTTATGCTTTAAAAGCTCAACACTGTTGAGCATCTGCTTTGAGTGTAACATCGCTAACTCTCTCTACTTCTACTTCTCCTTCTCCTTCTCTCACCTGTAATAAATGTAATTTATTTGTAGCTTTGGAGGCAAGGCCCTCTGAATTGGAAGCACGGCTCCACACCATGGAACAACCAATAGCTAGCCAGCACCCTGTAGCCGGTGCGGCACGACCAAGTGCAGCTCCCATTAGCATAGCTCCTGCTAGCTGTCCCCCTGCAGCTCCCGAACAGCTGGGAAACCAGGGAGACTGGGTGACGGTACGAAGGAAGCATAGTCTTACCCGGCCCACAGGGCATCACCAACCGCTTCACATTTCAAACAGATTTTCCAACACACCCGCTGAGAAACCAACTCTGGTAATTGGTAACTCTATTTTGCGGAACGTGAAGTTAGAGAAACCAGCGACCATAGTTAAATGCGTTCCAGGGGCCATAGCGGGCAACACCAAATCTTACCTAAGGCTAAGGTTAAGTATGGTACGATTGTTATTCACGTCAGCAGTAATGACCAACAGTCACGGCAATCAGAGGTCACTAAACTGAATGTTGAATCGGTGTGTAAGTTTGCAAACACTATCTCGAACGCCGTAGTTTTCTCTAGACCCCTGCCAAATCTGACCAGTGACGACATGTATAGTCGCATGACGTCATTCCACCACTGGTTATCCAGTTGGTGTCCAGCCAACGACATGGCCTACGCTGATTGGAACTCTTTCTGGGGAAAGCCTGGTCTGATTAGATGAGATGGACTTCACCCCACCTTGGCAGGGGCTTCTCTTATCTCTGGGAATTTGGCCAATTTTATGCTACCCCCAAAACCGTAACAACCCAGAGTTCAGCCCAGGAGGCAGACCTGCAGTGTTAGACGTTTTCTGCTGCTTCTCTAGTACTGTCTCACACCCATAACTCCCCAAACTCCATAGATGTGCTGTCTACTCCCAGATTTTTTAAATCAAAAAGTAACAATAGAGGAGTTATTCATAACAACCTTATCCAAATCAACACAAATTCACTAGTACAACAGCACAAGAAAATTAAATGTGGTCTTTTAAATGTCAGATCTCTCTCGTCTAATCTCTTTTAGTGACTGATCTGATAACTGATCATCAGATTGATCTATTTAGTTTGATGGAAACGTGGTTGCAGGATGATGAATATGTCAGTTGAGTCCAAATGAGTCCACACCACCCAGTCATAGTAGCTATCACATTCCTCGAAGCACAGGCCGAGGAGGAGGAGTGGCAGTAATCTTTCATTCTGATTTATGTATTAATCCTAGACCTAAGCAAAGCTTTAATTCGTTTGAAAGCCTTACTTTTAGTCTTGCTCATCCAGACTGGAAAACACAAAAAACAATTCTCTTTGTTGTGGTGTATCGCCCACCTGCTCCTTATCTGGATTTTTTAGCCAAATTCTCTGAGTTTCTATGTGATTTAGTACTTAGAACAGATAAAGTCATTATAGTAGGTGACTTTAACATCCATGTTGATGTTGGAAGTGACAGTCTTAGCTCTTCATTTATATCATTATTAGACTCAATTGGCTTTTCTCAGAATGTAAATGGTTCAACTCACTGTTTCAATCACGCCTTAGATCATGTACTAATATATGGCATAGAAACTGAAGGTCTGACAATATATTCTCATAACCCTCTTTTGTTTGATCATTTCTTTATACCATGTGAATTTACTATAAGAGATTGCACTGAAATTGGAAAGACGTTTCGTTATGGTAGACACTTATCCGATGACGCTGTAACTAGATATAAGGAATTAATTAATTCATTATTTACCTCAGTGCCTTATGTCAGTGATGTGGATGTCAGCAACCACTATCTAACGTCATCACAAATAGATTATTTTGTTGAAGCCCGACAGCATTACTTAGTACAACTCTAAATCTAGTTGCTCCTCTGAAAAAGAAGGTGATAAATCGAAGGAGCTGTTTCATAGTACAGAAACAGCTCTGATTAAAGTTACTAATGATCTCCTCATGGTTTCAGATGATGGACTTGTCTCTATACTTGTCCTGCTAGATCTTAGTGTTGCATTTGTCACTATTGATCACAGTATTCTACTACAGAGACTTGAAAGTGTGATCAAGATTACAGGAATTTCATTCGACTGGTTTGAGTCATTACTGTCAGACAGAATCCAGTTTGTTCATGTAAACAACAATTCTTCTATATATACCAAAGTAAGCTATGGAGTTCCTCAGGGTTCTGTGCTAGGACCAATATTATTCACTTTATACATGCTTCCCTTAGGCAATATTATTAGAAAGCACGGCATAAACTTCCATTGCAACGCAGATGATACCCAGTTTTATTTATCCATGAAACCAGATGAAACTAATCAGCTGTTTAAACTCCAAGCATGCCTTAAAGACATAAAGGCTTGGATGACCTGTAATTTTCTACTTTTAAACTCAGACAAAACCGAAGTAATCATATTTGGCCCTAAACATGTCAGAGATTCATTATCTAATCACCTGGTTTCGTTGGATAGCATTACTGTGGCCTCCAGTACTACTGTGAAAAACCTTGGTGTTGTATTTGACCGGGATATGTCCTTTAATCCTCACATAAAGCAGACGAGCAGAACTGCTTTCTTTCACCTTCATAATATCATCAAAATTAGGAATTAGTTCATGCATTTGTGTCTTCCAGGCTGGATTATTGTAACTCATTACTGTCTGGCTGTCCAAGTAGCTCTTTAAAAAGCCTCCAATTGATTCAAAAAGCTGGAGCAAGAGCAGTGACAGGGATTAGCAAGAGAGATCATATTACCCCGGTTTTAGCTCCTCTTCATTGACTCTCTATAAAATCTAGAATTGAATTTAAAATCTTCCTCCTTACATACAAGGCCTCGCTCCATCATATCTGAAAGACCTCATAGTACCATATTGTCCCAACAGATCACTACGATCTCTAAGTGCAGGTATACTTGTGGTTCCTAGAGTTTATAAAAGTAGAATGGGAGGTAGAGTCTTCAGCTATCAGGCTCCTCTCCTATGGAACCAGCTCCCAGTTTGGATTCGGGAGACACCGTCTCTATGTTTAAGGTCAGGCTTAAGACTTTACTTTTTGACAAAGCTTATAGTTAGGGCTGGACTTAACCGTCCCTTAGTTATGCTGCTATAGGCCTAGGCTACGGGGGGATGATGCACTGAGGACATGTCCTCTCCTCTCTCTTTTCTCTGGCTCCTGTCTAATAGCTTATCATTTATTTTCTATTACTAACTGCTGTGTCTCACTCTCTCCTCTCCCCTCCCCCTCCATCTTCTTGTGAGGGTCTGTGGTCTGGAGTACTGAATATCTGACCTGTGGAGCTCCATAAACTAAATCTGCTCCAGTCATCATGGCCTCCTCCAGTTGTCCACTCCTACCTGGATGAACAATTCACCAACCTGCCCATGATTCCTGTTATACTCACTACTGTTATACTATCACGTAAGATCATCAGCTATGTGTTATATTATTAGATTTTATGTGTTTCCTTCAGCTTGATATATGTATCTATGACTGAAGTTTTTTTGTCTGTTTCTAATGTTCTTCTTTTTTCTCTATATTCTCCGTTTCTAACTGACTGGCCTTCAGCAGATGGGTCCCTCCATGTGAGCGGTGTTCTGCTCAAAGTTTTTTCCTGTTTTTCCTTGCCACTCTGGCCCTCAGGCTTGCTCTGGAGGTTTCAGGCCGGTTTTTGTAAAGCGTCTTGAGACAATTTGTATTGTTATTGGCGCTAAATAAATAAAATTGAATTGAACTGAATTTGGAGAATTATTTTTTATGGCTGGATTAAGAGCCCAGTATAGCTAGTCTGGTCGCTGAAGTTAACTTTCTAATTAGTCAGCTAATGAGTTAGCCTTAGGCTAACCTTTCAGCAAGGCTCTGGTTTGTTAGCCAGGCTATCGGGAGGCTATCAGTCAAACCACCACCAAAGTCAGAATGTAAATAATAATTAATAATACATTTAAATAAAGTGTGTCAGTTTGGGAAATATTAATCCATCACATAAAGTAGGAAACATTAATGTCTCATTCACGTATCTTCTTCAATACAACCAATGTTATGGTAACAACGACAGTTTAAGTTAGATGGTAATGTAAATTAAGATCGAGAAACCAAACTGAATATTCATATATTCATGATATTCCGTACACAGACACATTCTGTGCATATAACACATAGATTATTTTACATGTCTATTTGTCCATGTAAAATTCAGGTGATCCAGATGTTCTACATGAGATGAAGAACTGGACTATGAGGACTTCTCATTTGGGCAGAAAACACTGAATCATCACTACATTACCGATTTTTATTAGATGTGAAATGTGACCCATAACTTGTTACAGAACTCTATTTTTTTAATTAAAGACATTAATCTCTAAATCATACATGTATTTAATATATTATATATTATATTTTAGTCAGGACAAATGGCATCAAACCGGGAACAAGGCCACTGTGTTAGCTGGCTGCTAGCACCTCAGATAGCGATTAGCCTAGCTCAGTAGCCTGAACTAAACCGGTAGCACAGAGTTTGGTAGGCAGGTTTCGTTCAGGCTGCTTTAGCTCCACCACAACACGACCCCCATATTTCAAGTATCCGAGTGTGGGCGGAGTAAAGCTCATCAACATGGTGATGGCAGGCTCAGCCCACTTCTGGCTTCATTTTTGAGGTTCAGAATCCAATGGGTGATGTCACGATGGATTTGTCCATAGTATGTACAGTGAATGGTGACTAGTAGGGAGGAATAAAGGAACAAAGAGGGAGTGGATGAACACTGGATTTTGCAGATGAAAGATGATCGGCCAGTTTACGCATCGCGACCGACTATGACAAGAAAGTCTCTGAGCTTGTCCAGCGAGGTAGAGAAACATGGACTTGTGAAAACAAACAAACAAACAAAAAAAAAACGGATGTGTTGTACTTCCTAAAGCAACAAACGTCATAACAGGAAACAATGAGGGTGCTGGTGTCTCCAGTAGTTTTAGCGACAGTGACATCATGGAAAGGCGGGATGTCCCATGGGTTGGTCCAATGGGACTTGACTGGACTTGACAGGACTTGACAGGATTTCATTCCACCGGATTTCACACCTAGGTGTGAATGCCACACTGGATGATGGGAAAAATAGTCTTTTTAGGACTCCTGTTGTTTGAGTTTTATGGCGCTTTCCTGTGGTCAGGCTGTAGTTGCAACATACAGGCCCCAGTCAGGCTTGCAGGCCCAACAGCTTCCATTAACGATCGTGTGATGGCACATTTGATTTGTTCGATTGAAAAAATGGACAAAGATCTCTGCCCTTCAGCGAAAGCAGGACAACTGATGGGGACTATGGGGAAAACTTTGCTCTTTTTTGAACAGAACAGGTACATCAACGTCATGGTGTAAATTAGGGGGTTGACGTGGGATGCCCCTTTACACTGCAGCTGAGCAAAGCTGAGCCGATCCGATAAAAACCCAGCTTGACCCACGTTGACCCGTAATTTTTGTGCAATGTGAAAGGGGCTTTAATGAAACATTGGTGAAGGGAGGCGCCCAAAAGCTGTTTAGCTTGGTGGTCTTACAGCGGATGCTCCCGAGTATCTTTCCAGATGGCAACAGGGTAAACAGGCTGTGCCTCTAAAGGAAGTGGTCAGGTGGATGACAGGGAAACCAGCCTAGCAGTGTTGGTGGTGAAGGATAGATCCTCTTCCAATTGAACTCCCAGAAACATGACACTGCTGACCCTTTCTACCACAGCACCATTGATGACCAGTGGGCTATGATCCAGCCTACATGTTCATCTAAAGTCCATCACCAGCTCTTTTGTCTTACTTACATTGAGGAAGAGTTTCCGTGACCTGCACCACGATGTCAACAGCTCCACCTCATCCGTGATAAATCCCACCACTGTTGTGTTGTCTGCATACTTAATTAGCTTGTTTGTGGTATGGGAGGCAGTGCAGTCAAGCGTGAGTAGGCATGTGTGAGTAACAGGGGACTCAAGACACAGCCCTGGGGGTACCCTGTGTTCACAGTGGTGGAGCTGGATTTCCCGATCCTGACTGTCTGCTGTTGCTGTGCCAGGAAGCTCAGGACTCAGTTACAGATACCAGTGTCCATGTCCAGTGACCTCAACTTCTCAACGAGCTGTTGTGGGATGATGGTATTAAATCTAGAGCTGCAATGAAACTTTAACATCTTATCCTCTGTGCTATTGAATGGAGTTCTGACCAGTACATCAAAACACTTACACATTTAGACCAAAACCACATGAAGTTCAAACATTAATATAAAAAGTACACAGATCAGTCATACCATTATGACCACCTTCCTAATATTGTATAGGTCTCCTTTGTGCCTACAAAACAGCTGAGACTCATGAGAGAATGGACATGAGGCTTCTGTGAGTGTCCTGTAAAATGGGGCCTTTGGGTCCTATGGGTTGAGGGGAGGGGCCCTCTGCTGTTTTTTTATGTTTGTCGAGTTGTTGTTCCTAAACCATTTTTGTGTGTGTGTGCCTGTGTCAGGCTGCATCCTGCTGTGGATGTCTGCTACCATCTAGGAGTGTCATTGCTGTGGGGCGGGGGTGTCAGGCCTGATCTAGGTGGGTGGTACATGTCTAAGTAACAGTCATATGAATGTCATGTCCAAAAGTTTCCTATAACAGAACATTGTATTGTCACAAGTTGGTCAATATTATTTACTTCTCCTGTCTGGTCATGATGGTTGTGGCTGATCAGTGTTTACAGGCTATTTGTGTGAGTAAATGTATGTTTTATTTTTATTTTTTTCTGAATCTGAATATTTCCTTCCTCACAGGTTGTTCCATTCTCCTGTTGGCCAGTGTGGTGTCCAGTCTTAGTGGATTGGTCTTCGGGTATGAGCTGGGAATCATCTCAGGTGCTTTGCTGCAGCTCAGGACAGAGTTCAAACTCTCATGTGTCCAGGAAGAAGCTCTAGTCAGCTCTTTGTTGACAGGAGCCTTGCTGGCATCCATCTCGAGTGGCTACTTCATCGACCATCAAGGGCGCAGAGCCTCCATTCTGCTAAGCAACGTGCTGGTCCTGGTTGGCAGCCTGATCATGCTGATTAGCTCCTACGTTGCCGTGGTGTTGGGCAGGATCACTGTCGGCTTTGCCATGTGCATTTCTTCCATGTCCTGCTGCATTTTTGTGTCTGAAATGGTAACTCCCAAGTGTAGAGGCTTCCTGGTAACTCTGTATGAAGCTGGAATCACAGTGGGCATCCTGGCAGCTTATTTAATGAACTACATCTTGTCTGGTTCTAAAAGAGGGTGGAAGTGGATGTTTGCATTAGCCATTGTACCAACTTTGCTGCAGCTGGTCTCCATCTGGTGTCTCCCTTCCGGTACTATGGAATCTTTCAACCCAAGTGAGTCCTTTCAAACTGAAACAGACACCATGAGCAGCGTTGAAACCCAAGAAGCAGATAACTCAAAAGTCAGCTCCAGCAGCAAAATCAAAAAGGGTCAGTACAGAAGCTTGTATTTGTTCCAGCGTAAAGACAATATGAGGACTCGGACTATCATTGGACTTGGATTGGTTCTCTTTCAACAATTCACAGGCCAGCCAAACATTCTTTTATACGCTTCTACCATCTTCCACTCTTTGGGATTTAAGAGTGAGGCCTCAGCCATGCTGGCATCCGTGGGCTTGGGATCGATCAAAGTGATCGCTACCCTGACCTCCATGGTATTTTCAGACAAGCTGGGCAGAAGGCCTCTGCTCATCAGTGGCTGTTCCATCATGGCACTGTGTCTACTAACCATCGGACTCCTCAGTGATCACTCACAGATAAATGCTGTAAAGCCTTGTGATTCTCAGGACTTCAGCATTGACAGAACACGTCTACCTCATTCACCTGTTGGTAATCAGTCAGTTTTTGACGTGTATCCTAATTCAAAGCACTCTCCTGTTAACAACACACAAGATGATGTCACATTTGATAAAGTCAGCCAAGCTTCCCTGGAACCTGCAGCAGAATCTCCTCAGAGTGTTCATGGGGCACTTGCGAACTGGATCATTCTGTTGTGTATGATGGCTGTCGTCAGCGCATACTCCATTGGATTTGGACCAAGTGTGTATATATACTCAAAGTGGATCATTTTAGAGATAAAACATGATTGTACTTACTTGCATTTAAATATAGATATTATTTTTGTGCTAAGAACATATAGAGTGGGCTAGTGTAGCTTTATTGTCACTACAACAGCATTATATGACATACAAAACTTCTTCTTCACGTCTTTTTTGGGACCAGTGACGTGGCTTCTCCTGAGTGAAATATTTCCAGCTGCTGTACGAGGAAGGGCATTTGCATTCACCAACTGCTTCAACTGGGCTGCCAACCTGTTGGTCACATTCACCTTCTTAAATCTTACTGGTGAGTATTCCACTGTAGTCTCAGTCGCACAACTGACCTTTGGGGTGAGGCTCACTGGTAGTCAGATGTAATATTACAAGTGTGGAACTGGGCCACATCAATAAAATGTTTCCAGTATTAATATACAGATCAGGCATGACGTCATGACCACTTTCCTAATGTTGAGTATGTTGTCTTGTGCCTCCAGAACAGTAATTCATCAGAGAATGGACATGAGCCTTCCAAGGGTGTCCTCCGGTGTCTGGCAACAGAAAATTGTTAGTGGGGGGCCTATGGGTTGAGTGGAGGTGCCTATGAGAATCATCCCACAAATACTTCATCAGTTTGGGATGTAGTGAATTCGGAGGCCAGGTGAACACCCTGTGTTGTTTTTATGCTTTTCGAGTTGTTCCTAAAGCATTTTTGTGGGTGTCTGTGTCATCCAGCTGGGGATGGCTGCTGCCATCAAGGAGTGTCATTGCTATGGGGTTGGGGTGCTGGTCTAGGTGGATGCTATAAGTCTAAGTAACATCCACAGAAATGCCAGATCCAAATGTTTCCCAGCAAAACAATGAATTGTCACAAGATGGTTATTTACTTCACCTGTGAGTGGTTTTAATGTTATGTCTAATTGTGTACTTGGATACTTGATGGGATTGCAAAGTGTGTTATAGTGATCCTACAAAATACAAGTGAGGTCATAACAAAACTTTGGCTGGACTGGGCTGGAAGTTCAAAAAAAAAAAAAGAGACATGCGTTTGATTTCAACAGAGATGATTGGCCTGTCAGGGATCTTTCTCCTGTATGGGCTGACCAGTGTGGCAGCTGTAATATTTTTCTACTTCATGCTACCAGAGACCAGAGGAAAGGATCTGATGGAGATAGACAAAGAACTACGTTTGGACAGGTAGTATACTGCTTTGTATTTGTCTGATTAATCAAATGAACATGTGTAATATATGATGTTTCTCATGTGTGTCTTTGGCCTTGTCCTGCAGGTTCTACCATGGTGAAGGGTGCTGTGGCTTTGGCAGTAGTAGAAACACTTTCCAGTATGAGAGAGTGCACTGTCAAATTAGCACATTGGGGTGATTATGTCAACATTCTCACAAAAGACTTCCTTGCACATTAACTGCACTGGGAAAATAATTCCTCCAACTTGAGATGCAGCTGCAGACCAAATGATTCACCCTTGCAGAGCATTTTAGAATTGATGGTCTAGCTACTAAACTGTGGCACTGTCAAGACTGAACTCCACCAAACAAAAAAAAAATTCAAGGGGTGGTCTCCAAAGCCGAGGGAGGAATGGATTTCATTATCTCAAATAGTTTCAAAACTGGTAGCGATCGTATCCGCATGAATAATAACACGAGGCCTCAATGTGAGGTCCTCTACCAGCACAGTGATCCAAGCAAAAAAAAAAAAAAAGTTTATTAAAGCAGATTTTAGTGTTGTTGCTGAATAGAAAAAGAATGCACAATATTGGTAACTTGAAAACTTTGCCATGTTAGGAATGGGCTTAAACTCAAGAGCAGCTGAAATATTTGTAGTAGCTTGCATTTACAACTTCAATGTTCACATTTTTTTTTAGATCCAACTCATACTAGTTAACCAGTGCATGCTGTCACCACACTGTCCTTAGATCTTTTTTTTTTTTTTTCCTCACGGCAGACTTTTTATAGGTGAAACATGTCTTAGTAACATCCACACAAACCAGTTTATGATAACCACATTAAGTCAGACATGTTCAAACTGTCTAAGTTTTTCCATAACATTTCATTAGCCATTACAACGAGGGGGTGGATGTAGCAACAGCTTTTTCTTCTTTTTTTTTTAGCAACAGCTTTAATCTTTAAATTGTTAACTCAACTGAACAATGCACCTTATCATTTATCCTTCCTGTATGTTTTCAGTATGTTCCTATTTCTTGTGGATTTGTACATATGCGAATCTTGTACATTGTTTTCTTACACAATTTTTTTTGTATATATTTGTTTCATTTTTTCAAGCTATTGTGCATCGATTTCTTTTTAGTAATGGTTTTCAAGAGTGTTTTATTTAATAATAATGTGCAACTGAGCTACTTTGACCAAGCAATTTCCTTTGTGGATGACTAAATTCTAAGCTACCTATCAGTGGTGATTATGTTGTGGCTGTCAGTGTATAATGACATTCTATCTCTGGTCAGGGTTTGTGTAGGGCTCATGGTTTCTGATGATTTCATAAAACCAAATGTAGATGTATAATCTATGTGTTTGGGAAGACTGTATGAACACGACAGACAAATCAGATGTACTTGATAAATAAAACACATTTATTTACACAAATATTTTCAAATACTAGTCTTCTACATGAGGACATAAAAATATATACAGTGATGTAGGGACTCATACTGCTCCATCCACAGATTAATGTGTACATGTTATGATTTATTTGCATCTTCAGTTTTTCGAAAAAGAAAAAAAAAAGGATGTTTATGTACAACAGGACCTAAAACTTATTTTCAAACTCTGGCACTATAACACTGGGGAAAAAAACTCTACCCTTCAAGTGCTATATAACTTCACTGCATCCCTCGACATGTTGGTGAAAGCCAATAAACTGTTTTGATACCTCAAAAAAACAAAACAAAAACCAACCCATGTCACTACACTTGGTCGAAGTGAACGTCTCTCAACTACATCTGACTATAGTTATCATGTCGACACATATTCACTACACATTACATTGTCAACCTGTGATACAGCATGTCGAGTAACTCTCGCGAAAATGAAACTACGTTTGGTCAGTCTATTCTCCCAACCAATTGAATAAACTTTGGTTATGTCTTGAAATAATTCAAGAAAAAGCCACTTGAAGTAATTCAAGGAACTGGAAAGCAGCACATTTGAGGAACCATTTCTTTGAGAACCTGAATAAACCTTACCTGGCTTCTGAAGGAGTCCACAGCATAGCATAACACTATAGTTGATCAAACCACTTGATGGTGAACCTTAATTCAGCAGTCCAGAACATTTTAGTATAGAAAACAAATTAAAAAGATGGACAAAGTGAGGAGGGGAAGGGAAGAGGCATATAAAAAGATGACTGGTCATCAGATTTGGTAAGAAAGGCAAGAGGCGAGGGACTACTCGGGCAGACATGTTTAAGTGTCATTGTGTTCATGTACAACTGGGGTCCATTCTCAGTACGTGGATTCAATTGTTGAGGATTTGGCATGGTCCCAGATGTCAGTTGTTGAAATGACAGACAGCAGCATATTGGTGAGATCAAACCTACTTGCACTTGAGAACAGGTTTATTCAATGTAAACAAGATTAGAGGACAGACTTCTCAATCCTGCTTCAGCGATTTCACAAAACCATGGCTGTGACTTTGCTGCAGGAGGAATGAGCTGTGATTGGTCCAATGATGATTAACATGAGCTTTTTCAAGTGGCGATTCTTTAGCATACCCTGATCACTTCAGTTATGAGGGAATACTTCACATAAGTTATTATGTCATTCCAGTATCGATATACACACCTTAGAAACCATGGATAAATAACTTTCCTTGAACCAACCAAGCAAACTGGATTACTGCCACCAAATATCAGTAGATGCTAGATCAGCCAGCTGATCTTGGACCTCTTAGGCATCGTACAAAGATCAAGCCCCCGGAGCACAGTACAGCACCAAACACTTCCAAAATGCTGTGATCTAGGTGGTGTTTCAACTCATCTGGAGAGGTAAATTAATGTTCTCTCCAGGTCTTGTTTTTTTTTTTGACAATGCTGCAGTAGTAAACTATAGATGATGTCCTCCTACTGGTCCTGAAGGAAGGCCAATGTCTCTTTCTTTCAATTTTCTGCTGATGTTCTTGACCAGTGCCATAAATCCAAACTAACACACACGCGCACAGAGAAAGCAAGAGGGAAGGACATGGGGGCCTGTTGGGACCCCATGTGCGACACTTTCTCTCACTGACCACACCGATACCCTCCCCCCCTTTGTATTTCGCTACAGCTTGCAGGAGAATGAAAGGAATACCTGTATAATTCAGTTAGACACAACAATCATTTCAGATGTCATGGTTAACATGTTCATTTGAGGAGGAAATGCAAAAAAAATCTGTCTTAAGACAAAAGTAGCCTCCAAACAGGAGGCCGGTGAAGGCGCCGTCACACCAAATGGCACCTGTCTAGTCTCCTTTTTCCACCGGTTGGGTAATGGTGGAAGTGGGAGGTCAAGAGACACACAGGGGTGGGGTAAAGGGGTGTTGATTTGGGTGGGGTGTCACTGCGGAGCACCAGCAGTAGCAGGGACCGGGGTGCTGAGGGCGTTGGTGGCAGCAGAAAGGACTGGTGAGCCAGTGAGCGGGCCCAGGGCAGTGGAGGCTGGCAAGGCGGAGATACCTGAGTGAATGAGAGGCAGCCGATACAGTGAGATAACCAACACCAGTATGTTCCCTTAAATAGACAACATTTAACTAAAGTCTGGTTTATGCAACTTATCTGAGCAACTGGTGAGAAATGCATGTGAAGTGTGAATTTTAAGCTGAATACTGAAGCTTTACAACAGTAATTCCTGAGAGGAATTATTTTTGGTAAAACATTGAAATTTTAGTATTTTAGTAGATTGTTTAGTAGATTGTTTTAGTGATTACAAATTATTTGGGAATGCTGTGTCTATTGATTGCGATTGTGCCCATTTGTAGCTACTTTATGCCCTTTTGGATTGGACCTTTTGTTATTTATTTATTTATTTTTTTTGTAACGCAGTGTTTACTGAATTTTGCAAAAATGGAAAAATGCACAGCACCATGTAATACAATAATCTTCCTTCATGTTTCGAATGTGTAGACAGAAAAGAGTAAAGAAATTATACTATTCTTCTAGGGGCTTTCTGAATTGCACACCCACAATTGGGTGTGCTTTTAAGTTTGAACCCCATTGGATATTAAGAGGCTTAAGAGCTGACCGTAACTTAAGATAATGAAAGAGAGTGTTTAGGAACATCATATTGTACCTTTTTGTTATTTATTTAATAAATCAGTTTATTACATGACCATGAATCAGATAGAATAGTTTTGGACTGTTGGTTGGACAATATATTGCGAGCCCATGACCATACCAACATCATCAGATCATGTGACATTTTCATTGAGCATGTTTATGATATTTATTGTACTAAATAGTGTATATTTTTTTCAATTTGGATTTGACAATTTTGTGTATTTTGGGACCCATACGTTATACAATATTCTGCACACAGAGGGGGACTCAAACTCCCTAATTTTCTGTGGTATTTATTGGGCCACACCAACTCCATCAAGGGTAGAAATTGAATTGCTCTTGCTTAAAACGAAACTCACACTGAATTCATACTTCTATTCCGCCAATATTATTCAGTTATATATTAAGTGTCCTTTTATATCCCAATATGGGGAAATGATCAATTCAAGTAAACGAGACCAAGGTTTTTACATTTGGGCTACTCACAATCGAATTAAAATAGATTTGTTCCAGGATGAATGCTTGATGTTGTTTGAAAAGCTGCATATTAAATCCGCTAAACAAAGAAAGCCATGCTCCAAACTATCGTCACATGGTGCCTGGAGATCCAAGCGGGACGAACTGCAGAGAAAGTGCGTCCACTGAGCAGAGGATTTCTACTGAGGCCCAGTGACCACATCCAGCCAGGTGCTAGCCGTCCAGCCTGACAATCCTTATCAGCAGGCAACACCAGAAAAATCAGAAATCAAGTATCCAAAATCAAAAATACATACAGAGGGAAAAAAGGTAAAGAACTGCATCGTCCTCATTGGTGAAAAGGGGAAGCCTTTTTTCCCCTCTGTATGTATTGTGTATATTATCAACCAGATGAACTTCAAAAAAAAAAAAAAAAAATCATAACGTTTCTATATATATACTCACTTGCCACTATATTAGTTACACCTGTTAGGCGTTAGATGATAGAAAGGCAACAGTAACTCAAATAACCACTTGTTGAAGAAGATGGGCTACAGCAGTAGAAGACCAAACCGGTCGCCACTCCTGTCAACCAAAAACAGGAAACCGAGTCTCGATTTCAGCGGCAACATTTGGATGGCAGGGTCAGAATTTGGCGTAAACAGGAAAGCATGGATCCATCCTGTCTTATATTGACAGTTCCGGATGGTGGTGGTGGTGTAATGGGTGTGGTTTAAATAACACAGCCTACCCGAGTATTGTTGCTGACCATGTCCATCTCTTTATGACCACAGTGCACCCATCTTCTGACAGCTACTTCCAGCAGGATAATGTACAATGACACAAAGCTCATATAATCTCAAACTGGTTTCTTGAACATGACAATGAGTTCACTATACTCCAATTGCCTCCACAGTCACCAGATCTCAATCCAATAGAGAACCAATGGGATGTGGTGGAACGGAAGATTGGCATCATAGATGTGTAGCCGCTAAATCTGCAGCAACAGTGTATGTCAAGAATTAAGGCAGTTCTGAAGGTAAAAGGGGGTCCAACCTTTCACTAGCAAGGTGTACCTAATGAAGTGGCCATTGACCGTGTGTGTGTATATGATATATATATACAGTATGTGATGCTGTATCTATCCTCTGTAAACTCTCTCTTTGTATTTAAATGAAATAATATATCGTTAAAAAAATAGCAGCAAGCTTATACATAGAAATTCAACAAGTTTCAAAAAGGTTAACATCAAGAGGGATAGCGTATGGGTTCTCACCTGTGATCATACTGGCTGTGCTAACAGCTGGGTTCCCACTGGGCATGTTAGCTGATCCACCCACACGAGACTGATCTTTCACAATGGGGACTGTGTAAACAACAAACATTCAAGTCATTTAGAGATGGTCCACAGAGTTTGAGGTTTAAAAAACATGTTGGATGGTGAAGGTCCTACAAAAGTAAGGGTGATCCATGGCTTCACGGGCAGTCAGTCGGGCCTGGTGGTCGTAGCGCAGCAGCTTGTCCAAGAAGTCAAGAGCCTCAGGGCTGACCAGGTGCTGGTTCTCACTGTGGACGAACCTCTCCCACCGCTTACGAGAATGTCTATAAACACACACGCACACACGCATGCATGCACACACGCACGCCAGGGTGTATACAAGAATCTTCAAGTTAATTTCAATACCTTAAGACTTTTCAAGACCTTCTCAATAGCTTTTAATACCTCAACGCCACTTTGAAGTGTAACCATTCAACCACATGACACCTTTAACTCAGCAGTCTCAGTTTATGATAAAGACTATAGACCACTATCATACAACTAGGGATATAATGTAATTACCTGTTTCATGATAAACCACGGTAAAATTCCCAACGCTTAGCAATACCATTTAAAATTTTTATTCTCATTAAAACCATTTCTCACTATTATTTGTTTTTTCAAAACAAAATTTGGATAAATGATTTCTGTGTGGGTGAATAAGTACTTTTTGAACATTTTGAGCACATTTCAACAATACCATGATAATAATGATAACTGTGATAATTGTGGTCACAATAATTGTGAAATTAAATCTTCTTGGAACAGAATTCATTCCTAATGGAAACTGCAAGGAAGTCAACCACAACCAACAAACCCCTACATGGCATGTACCACCATCAAATGCAGAAGTGGCCAATATATAATAAACCTACCAATGATTGGAAAACGCTGGACTGACAGACAGCAGAGGCGCTAATCATGGCAGCACAAGAAGAACAGACTCAGAGAAGTATAAGAGCCATAGAGGGCAAGATCTACCAGAACAGATCAGACCCAAGATGCAGGCTGAGGAAAGATGCCCCTGAGACAGTCCAGCACATAGTAGCAGGGTGTAAGGTGCTAGCTGGGTCAGCATACATGGAGAGGCACAGCCAAGGCTGGGACAGCATACAGTAACATATGTACCCAGTATGGAACAAATGTACCCAATGAGCACAGATGGTGGTTGAGAACAACGGGGCCAAGGATCTGTAGGAATTCAGCTTCCAGACTGACAAACAGGTCCTGGCTTACCAACTGGCCATAGTGGTGGTGGACAAAGAGCAGAAGACCAAACAACCATATCAGACACTGTTTTTGCCTATTATTTTTGTATATTTTTTCATGATGATAATTCTGTAAATTTTTTGATTACACTTTTTATTTTTATTTGACTGTAATCTGATCTAATTTTATTTTATCTTTCTCGTGTTTACTTTTATATTTAACAAAGCTACTGTGACAAAGCAATTTACCTCATAGATTATTGATGTGGCAATCTAAAATGTGGCAATATCAGCTGAGAAGGAACATGAAACGGTTTGTTTACGCCAAAAGTTTTCTCACACCCCATGCATTTGTGAAATATTGCATTAAGAAACTTAAAGTCTTCAAGTGCAGTTTCTTTGAGGACAGTCACAGAAAGAATAATAAACATCTCCTAAAACAGCTATAAAAAACTTAAAATTAATTGGTTCCATAAAAATACATAAAAAAAAAATTTGACTATTGAGTCATTTCGGGGATTTTTATTAAAAGACACATTTTCTGTTGTCTTGCTTAGTGTCTATATAAAGCCAGTATATTTGAAAGTTATTCAGAGACAAACAAAGCTGCCAAAAAATTACAACAAAGGATTCATGTTCTCAGAAAGCTGAACTCTTTTAATGTCAGTAGGAGGATGCAATGCTTGTTTTTATAAGACTTTTATCAAACGTTTTTACTTTTTCAATCATTTGATGGTTCAATGGCACGGGTGTAAAAGACAAAAATTCGCTGAACATAATTGTGAGGGTGTCTTCCAAAGTAATTGGGGTGCAGCAGGAAGACTTGTCCTCTCTCTGGGACAAAAGGGTGGTCAAGGTAGAGCTATTACTGCACAACATGACCACATCCTAGCTGCAAACTTTCAGCTCATGCCCTCAGAAAGGTGTTTTAAAGCTCCGCCTAGAAAAACAAATTGTTATTCCAGATCTTTTATCCCCTCTGCTATTAGACTTTTGAATCTAAATCCGTCCATGTGGGAATGAACCCCTAATTTCTTACAGAAGCACTTTTAATAAGTACTTTTTACATTGTTGTTAATTTCCTGTTAACGCACCCAGCAGTTGTATATTCTTGAGAGACACAGTTTCCAGCTTTATCTTCCTCCTGCTAATGTGAGGGTATGCAGAAGGCCAGGAGAAGCATAATCTCCTGCATGTATAGTACCAACTGTTAAAAATGGTGGAGGCAGTATCATGGTTTGGGAATATATGAGTGCTGTTGGTCATCTCACTGTCTGTGATGTCACACTGAACTCTCACAAATATTGTGCCAAACCCACATGCTCCCTTTTGCACATGCACTGTTCCGCCGAGGTCGAAACTGCATGTTTCAAAAAGATAATGCCCCTTGCCACACATCCAAGGCCAGTAGAACTTGGCTGCAGTAGCACAGTATCCAGGTCTTAGAGGACATGACCTCCATTGAAAATCTATGGTGGATTATCAAAAAGTCTGTTTCAAAGTGCAAACCAAAGAATTTAGAAGAATTAAAAGTAGTAATTCAAGGAGAATGGGACAAGATCACCCCTCAACAGTGTGAAAGGCTCAGGATAATGCCAGCCAGGATTAAAGCTCTACTGTGTGCTAATGGCATCCAAAATGGAGTACTGAATATTAATTTAATGGTGTGATGGTTTATTTTATTTTTTGTTCAGTTTTGAACACATTCTGTTATTTTTTGACTTTGATACTGACAATGTCCCATACTGACAATAAAGAAATTGTCAATAATTTAGTTTTGTTTTTCTTGTAAACAATGAACAAATAAATATGATTTTTATTTCTTTGTGTCTATCTAATGCAGCCACACCTCTTGAAAGACAAAATATTTTTCCACAATATTTCATGATAACATTTGAGATTGTGTAAAATTGTAAGGGTGTCTGAAAACTTTTTACTACCACTTTACACATACACACGCTGTATGTACATAGATATATGCACACTGAGGAAACACAGGAACTACGCTTGCCTTCCCAGGATGTCATTGAAACGAGGCTCCAGCTCAATATTGTATTTGTCGATGTAGTCGTAGAGGTCTTCCGTCCCCAAAACCTTTGCTATTCTCACCAACTACAGGAGAAAAAAAAACACAGAACAGTCAATCACTGCTGTGTTTAAGAGACATCCACCCATTTTATACACATACATACACAATGATCAGAATGGCCAGAAGCAATAAGTGTGACCCCAGTGACTGAAGTTACTAACAATAACTAATAATAATAACTATTTCAGCCTAGACACCTACTGCTGGTGTCCAGGCTAATTAGCTGGTGTTTTATTTCTGTGGTTAGGTTAATTGTATCTCATTTCTGACATAGGCAGAAGGATGAGATGTCCTGGTCTGAGTAGTAGCTGACCACTGGTCTGCTGGTTGGTTGTCCAGTTGGACCTGGCTTCTAAAGGAGTTTTGCCTTAGATCATGGCACAAGGGATTGTAACATCTCGTACTGTGTATTAATGAATATGAAAGCTAGTCTAGGCTAGTGACTGCTGTTAACAGTGCAGCTGGCAACAAGGGAAAGACTTAGTGACGGCATGGAAAGACAGCTGACAGGAGGGAATAGTCCCCACTGGGGCTACAGTGTGTTAGTACTTCACTGTGGCAGTAGCCAAGGCTTTCCTAAGCCTTTGACTGCACCCTATGTAGCTACAGATTCAATAATGATAAAATACCCCTAGAGTCTGCGAGAGCAGGGGCAGAAGATAACTCACCATTGGCTAATACGATTATTGACTCTGGAACATAATTGACTAAGGATAGACAAAACTTTTTGTTAGAACCTAGTGGTTCAGATGGAAATGGAAAGAAGCAGCAGGTTTGTACGTTTGGCTGGCAGAAAGTAACAACAGTAAAGGGCCTCAGAATCCATCAAGGGAGGAAAAAGTGCTTGGTAGAGGGAATGCAGGGAAACCGCATATACAGCTACTTTTTAAGAAGTGTATCAAGTCAGTTGGTTGAAGTCCAGCGACAGGAAGTAACCCACAGCTCGCAGGATATCAGCATCCCTAACGTTGAGGCAGGTATGAGCACGGAGGCAGAACAAGAGCGCAGCCAGCCAAGGAGGGAGAAGATTAGTGGTCAGAAACCAAGGGTGAAGTGGCCAGACGCAGCTGAAACTAAGAAGTGGGAGGATATCAATAATGATTTAGCCAGTGCGTTAGGTGATCTAAAAGGGACGGTAGAGAATAAGTTGGAGAGGATGGGAGATATAATCTACGATTATGGTAAGGAATTTGGCATTAGTGATAGACTTATACAGGAGAGGAGATTGCTTAAGAGGCAGTGGAAGAAGGCCACAGAGGAGGAGAAGAAAGGCATTAATTGCTTACAGGCTGGTGTGAAAGAACGACTGGCAGCACTAAGAAGAGCGGAAAGCATTAGGAAAAATAGGAGAAGGAAAGCGGGCGAGAGTAGCATTTTATAGGGACCCATTTAGATTTGTGAAGTCGCTATTTAGTAAAGAGAAGAATGGCAGCCTTATGGTGCCAAAGCAGGAACTTGAGGAGTACTTGGTGGAGGTACACAAAGAGTCAGTAGAGATAAGTCAGTTTAGACCAATCAGTTTGCTTAATGTTGAGGGGAAGGACTTCTTCAGTGTTGTGGCACATAAGCTGTCTAGGTCCTTGGAGGAAAATGGCTTGATTGATACTTCGGTGCAAAAGGCTGGAATCCCCGGCTTTTCTGGGTGCTTAGAGCAAACCAGTATGATTTGGCAACAAATCCAGTTAGCAAAGCTAAAGTTCCAGGCAGTATCAAAGGCCTAGTCAAAGCATACTTGCCAGATATACAGCTCTGTTTTACCACAGCAGAGTATACTACAGTATGGCAGCAGCTGGAGGTAGGCATCATGGCAGGGTGTACAATCCACTAGCCGTCTCCCCCCAATTAGGGCCTACATGGATGACATGACGACTGTGACGTCTACTGCTCCGTGTACTAGCAGACTGCTGGATAAGTTAAACAGCAACTTGCAGGGGGCTAGGATGAAAGTGAAGCCGAGTAAGTCTCGGAGTATCTCAGTTGTTAAAGGAAAGGTAGTAGATAAGAAATTTGTTATAAATGAGGAGGTGATTCCCACAGTGATAGAGAAGCCAGTGAAGAGCCTGGGAAGGTGGTATGACGCAAGTCTCATCAATGTAGCACAGTTTGAGGGATTGAGACAAGATATGATCCAAGGCATTTCAAGCATAGACCGGTCAGGGCTCCCAGGAAAGCTGAGATTATGGTGCATGCAATTTGGGTTATTGCCATGACCAATGTGGCCACTGACAGAGTATGAGGTCCCTCTGACAAAAGTTGAGAAGCTTGAAAGAATGATTAATTCATTAGTTAGGAGATGGCTTGGTGTCCCACGCTGTTTAAGCGGTGCAGCCTTGTATGGGAAAGGCATACTGGAGCTCCCAGTAACTAGTCTAACAGAGGAGTTTAAGTGTGCTAAGGCTAGACTGGAGATGACTCTTAGTCAAAAGATCCAGTAGTCAGGTGGACAGCCCCCACATTTAAAACAGGGAGGAAGGAGGAATTGGAACCCAAGAGATGCGGTTCAGGAGGCGCAGGCTGCCCTCAGGCTCAGGGATATCATGGGGCATGTGCAGCAAGGGCGTGGTGGCCTGGGACTGTGTGCAGGGAAACCTCTGTGGAGCAAGGTGTCTGTTGCGGAGAAGAGGAAGACGGTAGTGGAGGAAATTGATAGGCAAGAGGAAGTAATGAGATGCACGAAGGCAGTGTCGCAGGCTAAGCAAGGACAGTGGGTGAACTGGGAGAGTGTAGAGAAAAGGAAGGTGTGGAGCATGGAGGCTAGTAGGATTAGATTTATGTTAGTTGGCAGTTTATGATGTGCTGTGCTTTATGATGTGCACTTTGTTTTTGTTCATGTATGCTCAGCCACATTTTGTCAAGTTGTAGGGTTAGTCTGTCCCAAGGTAGATACACCTGGCGCCACAACCAGGTTCTGAAATGCTTAGCAGCTGCAATTGAGGAAAAGCAAATTCCTCAGGTGCTAGAGAGGAGAATACGCATATTATGTTTGTTCAGGAGGGAGATATGGCCAGATCAGCGAGGAGCAGGCATAATTTAGGGTAGCTAAGTGTGGGCAGAGCCTGGGAGCTGAGGACCGACCGAGATGGCGCCCTGAACGTTCCACAATAGATAGCCGTGACCCTTAAAAGACCGGACGTGCTGTTGTGGTCTGAGAAAGAAAGGATAGTGTATTTTGTGGAGTCAACTGTCCCGTGGGAGTTGAAGAGGCGAATGAGCGCAAGAGAGATAGATATGCGGAGTTGGCATTGGAAGCTGAGCAGCGAGGCTGGAGTCCCCGTGTGCGCCTAGTGGAGGTCGGCTGCCGTGGATTTGTGGCGAAATCCGCCATTGCTCTCCTGTGTGAGTTGGGCATTCGCAGAAAAGAACAGAGGGTTGCCGTAAAGAATATGTCCCTGGCAGTGGAGCGAGCGAGCCAGTGGTTGTGGCTACGAAGGAAACACGTTAGCTGGGGAGCATGCTAAAGGTAAGGCTAGCTATGTGCTAACATTAGGTAGCAGTTGTAGTTAGCGGTGGCTGCATTGAGGCGGGTGACTCTGGGACGCTGGAGCTCACTGTTAAGCCTTCTTGAGGTTTCGTGGGCCTAACTTAACGAAACATGGTAAATGGTCTTGCTCTTATATAGTTAGACTAATATTCAGTACTCCATTTTGGATGCCAAAATTAGATAATTGTATCTCGTTTCTGACATAGGCAGAAGGATGAGATGTCCTGGTCTGAGTGTAGTTGAATTCCCATCATCTCCATTACCGACTGCTGGTGTCCAGGCTAATTAGCTGGTGCTTTTTATTTCTGTGGCTAGGCTAATTGTACCTCGTTTCTGACATAGTAGCTGACCACTGGTCTGCTGGTTGGTTGTCCAGTTGGACCTGGCTTCTAAGGGAGTTTTGCCTTAGATCATGGCACAAGGGATTGTAACATCTCGTCCTGTGTATAAATGAGTTTGCTGAACAGAAAAAGAAAATTCGCTAATAAACAACCCAACATTTTATTTACCTGGTCGTAGTTGTCATGACCATGGAAGAAGGGCTCTTTTCTGAAGATCATGCTTGCCAGCATACAACCCAAACTCCACATATCCAGACTGTAGTCATACATCTGAAAGACACAGAAGAAGACTCAATCAGAAGGAGCACAATCAGAATGAACATAATAATAAGTAAGTAAGTATCTTCAGTGCTTCCCCAACACACTGCCACTGTTTTGACACAGCTGCAAGACAATTGGTCATATTATTATGTAAACGTGTATCTTTTTATCAGATGCACAATTGGGAAATCAGCACAGTCACAAATACTGTTCACATTTTGGTATTCAGTGCATATGTTTGTTTTGCTGGTCCATCAACCCCATCTGCAGTTTACCGCTATTTCAGCGATTAATGTCGGTGTGTTTCGTGAAGTGAGGAATTGGCTCTTTAAAGCTCAATGTTTTTCAGTATTTACCTACTGATAAGGCAGTGGGGTCAAAGTCATTTTAGTTTGGTGGCCACAGTCAGCCTAGTTTGATCTCAAGGAGCTACTACCGAGGGTACCATCTCAGTCAACATGGGAATCAAATCAACGACGAAACAGGGGTCCCTTCTGCCTCTCTCACAAAATCTTTGCATTAGGAGAGCAAATTGTGGCCGAGAAGAGCGTGGAAAGAGAAAAGTTTCAGGCAACTTCCCCCACTCTGACTGATGATGTCACCCACTCTGGCACCAACATTCCACGCAATACACACCCATGATAATCTCAAAATGTCTCCAAAAATGATCATGGTCATTAAACAGTGATTGATCAAAAACTATATGACCTATCAAAAAGATGAATACACCAATACACAAGATTTGTGCCTACAGTTTGAAGTTTAAATGAAGTCTCACAGTGAAAGTATGCCTGAGTAGTAGGCATTTGAAAAACTCTCTTTTGCGCTCTTCTTTTTCACCCATCCCATTCAATGCAAAATTATTCATAGTTTTGTATTTTGTAGAGAATAGCACACCGATCCTGATCAAACCGTGCATTTTGATATACACCAGGTAAAATAAGTATTGAACATGTCGCAATTTTTCATAGTAAACATATTTCTTAAAGGGCTATTGACATGAAATTTCAATTGTTGGTAACAATCCAAGTAATCCATAATGTCAGCGGTTCATATATAAAAAGAAACTAGACTTGCAGAAATGCATTGTGATTGCCTTCTGCCGATCCGCCCGCCATACCTGTGGAAATCTGCGCAGACACGCACATTGCGGCGGCCATCTTGGAAATCGCGCAATGCATTGTTGGATGCGTAGTTTTCCGCCGCTCCCTTCCGCGAAATGTGTTTGCAACGAGAGTCTCTGGGTTATATTAAATAATCCTCATTTGCATTCATAACAATGGCTGGAAACAATCGATGTGCCATGTGCGGATGTAGCAATGATCGCCGATGTAACTCCAAGTAAATGTACATGCTTATGTCCGTAGATGTCTTGTTAAATGTTCCCAATTTGATGAAGATGTTTTATATCATGTGACTGCTCTGGACGTGTTGAATGTATGTGTAAAGCTTCGGAAAATTAAACTGATGTATGTTGTTACTAGCTTATGTAAGGATAATAGAGCAATTGTGATCATTATATCAAAGTGTGATGTGTTCTTATTAAATATATCATTAGCACTGTGTTGATTATTAATATCAATCGGGGTTGATAAATGCATACAAGCCTTTCAATGGCGTTGCACATGATCTGCATTTTCAATTCGACCAATTTATATCGTATCATAAATATATGTCAGACATTTCTAATAAACCAAAGGGATTAAAAAATCGGTTGAGAATTCAGTGAGTAATGATGATTGTAATCGTTGATAGACCTCTGCCCCAGTTCACTAATAGTCAGTAAATTGTTGCAGTAGCAACGAGCGCCATCTGCCCGGCCCTAATTAGAGGGGCGCGTGTTACTTGTATTGAGAGGTGCGCATGCGCATTGACGTACTGCTGAGTGAATCGGTCGTTCGCTCTGAAGCAGTTTCTTGTCCGAGCTGTTGTGTATCGTTAAAGTTGAACAAAATAACACGAAACACAACTGCTGCGTACTATCTCAATGATTGTGATTGGGACATAATGCAACGAACGTAAAGACATTAAACGTGTGGTACACGTTTCAAAGGCTGGGCGAACAGGTGACCACCGGGCTCTCTCCGAGGGGAGGGGGAGAGAGGGAATAGCCCGACCAGCATGAACTAAAACACAGCATGGACAGTTCAGAAACAAACGACTTACGTCGCGAAAAATGATATTTCAGCAAGACTAGTAATAGCACTAATGTGGTGCATGAATGGCATCTGGGAATGTAATTTACATGTTTATAGGACAAAATGTGTGAGATTGCAATGTCAAACATACGGGAGGTGCGGCGGAAAGTACGACTCCCAGAATACATTGCGCGCTGGGAAAATGGCCGCCCGCCCGCCATCCCATTCATGTTTATGGGGAAGTTTCTGGCAGTTTTTCGCGACTTAGATCTCGGAAAATTAATATATCAGCACGAAAAGTAATAGCACTAATGTGGTGAATGAGCGGCATCTGGGAGTGTAATTTACATGCTTATAGGACAACATTTGTGAGATTCCCGTTGTAAACACACATAGCGGTCGGTAGCGGCGGAAACTACGACTTCCAGAATGCATTGCGCGCTGGGAAAAATGGCCGCCCTCCCGGTGCCCTATTCATTTCTATGGGGAAATTTTTGGCAGTTTAATAATATCAACACGAAAATTAATAGCAGGCATGGCGCGAATGACGCCCTCTGGGCATCAAAACTAATTAGAAAACAGCCGAGATGTGCGGCCTTCGAGCTCCCCCTGCTTGTACGGATGTGAAAAAAATGGGCCAGCACTGGTTTATATGAAGAGACAGTAGAAAATGTGTGGTCTTCCAGCCCCCCCTACTGGGAAATAAAAAGCAGTTCAGGTCTACATCCAAATACATTACGGTATATGAGGCAACGTGACACTTTGGGGCGGGGTCTGGAGACGTGTTGCTAAATTTCATTTCTATACGTCAAAGCGTTTCCGAGATACGACCTCACATCCTGTCTGGAACCTTTGCCACCTATTTCGATTGGCTATTGCGGACAAACGGATTGGACAATGAAAACGCCACTGGGTAACTTTTGTGCGGCTCGGCCTGAGGATAGTCTGTGCCGATTTTCGTGAAGATCAGACAAAATTTGCGACCTGTGAAACTTTTTAAAGGTTTTTGACAAAATCCAATATGGCGGCCAAATTCTTGCGATTGCGTGAAAACTTTTGCCAGTTCCTGAAAGGGGACATTCCACAGTATCAGCAAACATGAAAATGTACTATTAGGAAATCCTAATACATCAAGAGAAAAGAGCAAAAACACAATTTTGTTAATTACAGCGCCCTCTAGTGCCTGAATGACACCACATTTGGCATGTCTCCTTGGCGTGGATGGTGGAGACGTACGGGCAAATTTCATTTCGATACGTCAAAGCGTTCCCGAGATATGACCTCACATCCCGTCAGGAACCTTCGCCGCCAATTTTGATTGGCTGTTGCGGGCAAATGGATTGGACAATGAAAATGCTACTAGGTAACTTTTGTGGTCTGGTCTTGGTCTGAAGATGGTCTGTGACGGTTTTCGTGAGAATCAGAGAAAATTTTTAGACGTGTGAAACTTTTTAAAGGTTAGAAACTTTTTTAAAGGCAGAAGACGGAATAATAATGATGATGATAATGATGATGATGATAAGAAAACGTAGAAACACAATGGGTTCCTCGCAGCTTCGCTGCTTGGAGCCCCAATAATGATAACACTAAGAAAAACAATGGAGTTCCTGCAGCTTTGCATCTTGGACCCCAAATAATAATAATAATAATAAGAAGAAGAAGAAAATGTCGAAACACAATGGGTTTCTCGCAGCTTTGCTGCTTGGACCCCAAAAACAATGGGGTTCCTGCAGCTTTGCTGCTTGGACCCCCAATAATAATAATAATAATAATAACACTAACAAAAACAATGGGGATCCAGCAGGTTTGCTGCTTGGACCCCCAATAATAACACTAACAAAAACAATGGGGTTCCTGCAGCTTCGCTGCTTGGACCCCCAATAATAACACTAACAAAAACAATGGGGTTCCTGCAGCTTTGCTGCTTGGACCCCAAGGAAAAAGTATTGAACATGCTTACTGATATTCAACACTTTGTACAAAAGCCTTTGTTGGTAATGACAGCTTGAAGACGCCTCCTGTATGAAGAAACACGTCGTATGCATTGCTCAGGTGTGATTTTGGCCCATTCTTCCACACAAACAATCTTTAAATCTTGAAGGTTCCATGGGCTTCTTCTATCAACTCTGATTTTTAGTTCTTTCCATGAACTAAAAACTTCCATGAAGTCAGTTGGGAGTTTCCTTGGCTCTGTGTTTGGGATCATTGTCTTGCTGAAATGTCCACCCTTGTTTCATCATTATTCTGGTAGATGGCAGCACATTTTTCTCAAGAATGTCTCGGTACATTTTCCATTCATCCTTCCTTCAGTTATATGAAGTTCGCCAGTACCATATGCAGAAAACAGCCCCACACCATGATGTTCCCACCTCCAAACTTCACTGTCGGTATGGTGTTTTTGGGGTGACGTTCAGTGCATTTTGCCCTCCAAACATGGTGTGTATTATGGCATCCAAAAAGTTCAATTCTGCTCTCATCTGACCAGACTATGTTCTCCCAGTATTTTACAGGCTTGTCCAAATGTTGTGCAGCAAACTTTAAACAAGCTTTAACGTGCTTTTTCTTCAGAAATGGAGTCTTGCGTGGTGAGCATGCATACAGGTCCTGGCTGTTCAGTGCATTGCTTATTGTTTTCTTTGAAACAATTGTTTCAAAGGTCTTTCTGAAGCTCTCCACAAGTGGTCCTTGGTTCTTGGACGCCCAACACCTGGTTGTGGTTATGGTTGAATGATGTTCTTTCTACTTCCGGATTATTACCCCCTACAGTGCTCACTAGAACGTTCAGAAGTTTAGAAATCCTTCTGTAACCAATGCCATCAGAATGTTTTGCAACAATAAGGTTGTGAAGGTCTTCAGAGAGTTCTTTGCTTTTACCCATCATGAGATGTTCCTTGTGTGACACCTTGGTAATGACACACCTTTTTATAGGCCATCACTTTGCACTGAACCAGCTGATATTCATTTGCACTGACAAGGGGCAAGATGACTTTCTGATCACTTATAGACTTCAGCTGGTGTCTTGGCTTCATGCCTATTTCCACCTCCCGTTCTGCGTGTGTTCAATCCAACTAAACATTAGACATCTGATGGATGTGCAGATCATGTCTATATTGCGTCTGTCAGTCCAAGACCCATTTTGGACCTCTACACGACGTGCAAACAAGGTCTGCGTTTTAGACGTCTAATCATGGCTGTATTTGGACGTCAATATGCAGCTGAATATTTGAACGCCTAAGACAGGTGCAGGCAATTGACAAGATGTATCATTATCATTATTATTATTATTATTATTAGCAGTAGTAGTATAGGATATATATGTGTAAAATAAATGTAAAATACCAATATTGTTCTTACCAACATGGTTAATAACACACACGACACAACACCACGACACCACATTGTGCCCTGAATTGCCACATCCAAAATGGTGGCGACGTTAAGTGGAGCCATCAGAGAAGATTCCTCATTCATTTTCATGTGTACCAACGGGTTTACAGTACAAACCACATCTCACTTACCTTTCGCATTAACTTTCACAGGTAATAATGAAAAGGGAGTTTAATTGTTGGAACTGTTGGTGGTTGCAGTTGATTTTGTTTAAATCTGCCAATTTGTGATCTTATGGGTTGTTATTTGGACGGTTGCGCAAATCTAGCTAACGGCTGTTAACGTCAGCTGTCACTTGTTGCTTACATGTATGAATATTATCCAGGTAACTGTATATGTAAATGTGGTGTTTGTATGTGTTTTAGGGGGCTGGAATAACGCTTTGTTATTTGGTGCCATTTGTGTCCCCATGACATACTATGGCGTAGGGTTTTTTGGGTAAAAATGGGCTAATACTTATTTCCAAAAGCTTAGCTTACATGGTTAACTGTTCTCTACCATCGAATACAATGATATGTATGCTGGACGAGTTGAAATTAAAATAATTTATTTTTAATAATAACTAAAAAAATAAACAAATAAAATATAAATAATTTCATTACTATTTGTTTCCCAAATATATCAGTGTGTGTGTGAATGGGTGAATAAGAGGCATTAACTTTGCAGAAAAGCGTTTTATGAAGTTCAGTCCATTTCCTTTAATTAGTTTACGGGGCAGATTTGCCACATTCAATATGGCGGACACGCTGACGTATTACAGCAACGTACCAACCCGCTCAATGTGACGTCTAAGTATATATGTCAGTGCTTTGCACCGTCGACCTCTACAACAACCTACAGTTGTCTGAAATCAGTGGACGGACTGTGAGCACTTGATGGGAACCAGAGGGAGTGTGTCTTGAGAAGAGCTTTGGAGACCTGGTTCATAGGACCACAGCACGTCTGTGCCCTGCTTCAGACTCTGCGGATGGACACACTCTGTTGGCGTTTACATCCTTCCCTCAGCGGACAACAACAATGAGACACCATTAACGAGAAACACCATGCAGTGACACGATCCATGCCGCTGTTGCTCTGCAACTGACCAAACAACCATATCGGACACTGTTTTGCCAACTATTTTTGTATATTTTTTTCATAATGCTAATTCTGTAAATGTTTTGTTTATACTTTTTATTTTTATTTTAATCTAATCTCATTTTATCTTTCTTGTGTTTTCTTTTATATACAATAAAGCTACGATGACAAAGTAATTTCCCTTGTGGATTATTAAAGTCTGTCTAAGTCTAAGAAACTAAAAGGAGTACAGTAGTACATTATAGTACAACAGTACAGTATAAAAACAGTGTCGAAAACTGAATTGATTTTGACGCAGAAAATGTCGTCCAATGTCTAACATGAATTCTATTTGACGTAGAAAATACGTCCAAAGACCACATTTGGACTACAAATAGCCCCTATAAGGACGTACTGTAGACTGCACCTTCAGGTGACCCGAATTAGACGTGCAAAAATGACTTGGAAAAGACTTAGTTTAGACGTCTCTGCGCAGTGGGAAGGACGTACTGTAAACGTCATGAATGGACATTCAGTAGACGTCAAAAGAAGATGTCGTCTGGAGTAACAGTCTGCACCTTCAGGTGACCCAAATTAGACCTGCAAAAATGACTTGGAAAAGACGTCGTCTAGACGTCTCTTTGCGCAGTGGGATACTTTTTCCCTCTGCTATTTTACATTATTACACATAACTTCATTGCTGAACTTATTTATTTATTATTCTGAACTAAAAATCAGAGTTCATAGAAGAGGCTCACGGAACCTTCAAGATTTAAAGACCTGAGCAATGCATACGACTAGTTTCTCCATACTGGAGGCATCACGAAGCTCTCATTACCAACGAAGTACTTTTTTTGTACTTTTGTACAAAGTATTAAATAAATATCAATAAGCGTGTTCAATACTTTTTCTCTGTCATTTCACATTATTACACATAACTTAATTTCTGAACTTATTTGTTTTGGTTTCTTTCTATGTATGGATTACATGGGTTTTTACCAACACCTGGTGAAAATTTCATGTCAAAAGCACCTTTTGAAATATGTTTACTATGACAAATTGTGATGAGCTGAATACTGATTGTACCTGCTGTATAAGGGAGGATAGGAAAAATAATAAGAAACACGCAGTATATCAATAGTGCCTCGGTGGGTTGCCCCATGGCCCTAATTAAATAGTTAACAAAGCTGTAAAAGAAACATCACATAGTTTCTTTTACACGGTACAGTTACACGTACACTACAGGTGCACTACACTTTTTTAGTGGTTCTCAACTGGTCTGGCTTCAGGACCCTTTAAAACCCCTTAATGAAAAACTTCTCAAATTCATTGAATGAAAACATTGAGCAGTTTGAACCTGAAATGGTAGAATATAATACCACAACATGAAAACACACAAAAAAATAATGTGATGATAAACTACCAGCAAGTGGCGATATTAGAGGGAACTATTCCCTTTTAACCTCAATTAGCGCAAAGTGTTGTTCTATTCAGTCACTTCTTCAAGCATTAATAATAAGGCTGACATGACAATAACTACATTTTACTAACAGCCATTTTAAAAGATTCAGTTGTTGTTTTCACGCAAAGTAAGTGAAATAAAAAAGTGCAACTTTTGCGCTGCATCCATATTTTCTAATTTGTCCGACAAATGTTTTGAATCCACAATCCCTTGTTGGATCCATGCTGTATCTAATCCAAACAGCATGCATGGAAAACACTTGGTTACACTTGCCGTTAGCCAGTCTATTTTTTCAAACCAAGAAACACAAAACTTATGATTTTGTCATTTATCCCTTTGAGTTATTTTAACATCATTTGGCCGATGAGATCCCAGTCTCTAAACTTCCAACTTTTCCTCCAAAGACATTGAGGAAAATGGATTAGAAATCAAGTAATCCACCCCGTTCATGAAAACACCTGCCACAGCTGAACTTCTTCTCCCTCCTCCCACTCTGGCACCAGCAGCACTTATGACCAACGACCTGAGGGCTGATTGGATTTAGCCCAGGACAGTAAATGTAAACCTGTTCATCACTTACAAGAACTAAATGCATGAAAGTGGACGGGGTGCGCTGGGGCTGTAATAAATCAGCCTATTTAGAAATATTCTATGTTTTTCTTTTGACTTTTTAGTGGTGGTGCTACCCTTGGTTTCACCAAAACAATCTTATCTACAAGTCCAGTTGCCTTTATTCAATGCCATTTGGAAATCTTTTATTTAAGTTATTTAAAAACATGTCATGTCAGCCTTCTGATTAATGTCTGAATAAGTGGCTGAATAGTTTTAATTTGACATTGTTATATATTTAATGAGTGGGTCATCAGCTAAGGCTATATGTTTGGATTTTTTTTTTTATAACTACTTCTCAGTAGTTGGACTTTTACATTTCATGTTTGTACATAACAGCTTTAGAGTTTTGGTTTGAATTAAAATGCAGCTAACTGAGCATAAAAGGGAATAGTTCCTTCTCTAGCACTGCCACTTGCTGGTTGTTTTGCTTTATTGTTACATTTGTTGTTTTTG
Source organism: Mugil cephalus (assembly GCF_022458985.1). Lineage (NCBI taxonomy): Eukaryota > Metazoa > Chordata > Actinopteri > Mugiliformes > Mugilidae > Mugil > Mugil cephalus. The sequence goes on along the minus strand of NC_061773.1, from coordinate 222,972 downwards.
TGTTTTCATACTGTAATATTTTATTGTACTAGCCCAGGTTGAAACGGCATCTTTTCATTCAATAACTGAGAAGTTGATTTGGGTCATGGCTTGTCATTAAGGGGTGATGGTGGGCCCTGAACCCAGACCAGTTGAGAACCACTGCTCTAAATTATGCATTTTCCTCATCCATTCTTGCCAAAACAGTCCGTTGAAATATGCCATCGGGCGTTTTCAAGCTGGAGCATTTGAGATGTTTCGCCTCCAGCTAAGCCCCACCCCTCAAAATACGTCACATACGTAGACATCAAATCCTTATTTTTCAGTGTATTCAAACTATTTTAAAAACAAGCCAGGTTCTTGCTTGTTCTGATCTCTGTGAAAATGTCAATTAAAGCAAGGTCAGAGGCTTAGAGAGGTAGCATCTGCAACCGCCCACCTCTTTCAGAAACACTGAAATCTCTCCTGCATTATCTAGGACTGTATGAAACAGATTATCAAGACCAGAGTTAAAAAAAAAATGGGGCAATGCTGAGAGACTTCTAACATCCACTGGGTACTTAAATCACAGCCCTCTACAAGCAGCTATACCTGATAGTCCACCAACAGCTCAGGTCCTTTAAAGTAGCGGGAGGCGACTCTGACGTTGTATTCCTGCCCTGGGTGGTAAAACTCAGCAAGACCCCAGTCAATAAGGCGCAACTAGACAGAAGAAATAAACAATTAGCATCTACCAATAGATAGGGGCGGGAAATATGGTGAAAATAAACTACGGAATAATTAATAATTGACTTTAAGGGTAGAAAAATAACAAAGAAAGGGTGTGTAAAAGATAAATAAGATAAAAGATAACAAATAGAATAGAATAAACAATATACAAGTATTGGCATATTTAAAAGTAACAAACAAAAAGCAACAAAAGGTAACTGAATTGCAACAAAAAATGGATAATGGATATTGCACAGGGTTGTACACAGTCCAGAGTGCATGGTGAGAGTGGGGTAATGCTGATAATAATAATGGACTGGATTTATATAGCGCTTTTCAACGCACAGAGCGGTTCCCAAACCACTTTTTACAGAACCCATTATTCATTCATACACATTCTCACTGGTGGTGGTAAGGTACTTTTTTTTCAGAAGCGTGGCTGCCAATGCGCGCCGAACGACCCCTCCAACCACCACCACATTCATATGGGGCAAGGTAGGTAAGGTGTCTTGCCCAAGGACACTACAACAGAAAGTGGGACAGAGCAGGATTCGAACCGCCAACCCTCTGATCATTGGACAACCCACTCTACCACCTGAGCCACTGTCACTGTCGCCACTGTCACTGAGAGAGTAGTGCATGATGAGAGTGTTGTTACCCTGAAGAGTAATAATATTGCACATATTATGAATGTTTATTGTGGCACCTAACAGCAGCAGGAAGGGAAGGCTTTCTGTATCCTTCCTTCACACAGCGAGGGTGAAGCAGTCTGTCACTGAAGCTGCTCTGCTCTGCTAGAATCTTTAAAATGAGAGTGAGCCTTTATCTTATTTATTAATGAATTATGTTTCATCTGTACAAAATCAATAAATATCCTGAATTCCAACATTGGAACATGATTAAACAAATAAATTGTTGCCCAGCCTTTCAAACAGATTATGTATTGCTCCTCAACACAAAAAAGTAAAGAGACATAGTTCAGCTCATGAACCAGAATAGGAGGACTGAGGTAAACACAGGAACAGAAAGCTACAAAACACAGCAGTAAATATCAAACTTGGTTAATAAATAAATAATTTAACAGGATAGGATTGTGTTTATCACTCACCTTACGGTGCTCATGATCAATCATCACATTATGAGGCTTCACGTCTCTATGCATGATTCCCATGCTATGGCAGTAATCCAGGGCCTTGCAGACAACATGAGTTTTCAATTTAACAACTTCATGCTTCACCTCCTTCAGGATGTTTAAGTTGCACATTGTGTTATAAACAGAAGCTTGAACATAGTGTACTCACCTTGAGAATCTCATACATGTAGAACCGGATGTCATAGTCTGTCAGGGTCTGGTAGAGTTGCTTGACACAAAGAAAAAAAAATCATTGGGCTTTCTACAGTAATATCCTCTATCAGTCACAGCAAATCAGGCTGGGGCTGTGCCAGCGACTGAGGATAGAACCAGAAAACCATTGACTTTCTGGGACCAAAAACATAGCACTGGACTTTCACATTCCTCCATTACATACACACACGTGTATGGAACACAACAAATATGCCAAGAACGGAGGTTATGATTTAGCTCCACGTGTTAAAAAAATAAAATAGAAATCTCCTACCTTGAAGTCTGTGTTGTTAACATGTTCAAAGACCAGAGCAGGTGTTCGAGACTGAAAAAAAAAACAAAAACATAAAGGTTAACACTCAGCTAAGATAATGAATGCACAATAACCAAAGTTACAAGACAAACAAGACAAAGTTAAATCTGCTCATTTGCCTTTAACAGTTATACTGTAACACATTCAAGTGCCAGAGTAATTTCTGTTCCAACTAAACACACTGTGAGCAACATTATGCCCAGTTTCCAACTGATAATCACCAACTTTATTATGAATGCTTTTTGGACATGCTATGACTTAGAGCATTAAGAACCTACACACAGCACAACTTCATTCATCTTCTGTTGAGATAACCAAGTAAAAGTCAGTGAAATGGCTGAAATACAGCCGTTAAAATGATTATATTACAATATAAAAGTTGTTAAGTTTCAGTTTAATGCCTCTAAAACTGTGGGCATTCATAAAACATACACACACACTAACAGATGCTACTTGTTGCTTACAGTGTGAACTATAGCTGAAATTGACCACAATTAAACAACAAACACTTGCTAATTTGCTATAACAAAAAAAACTTCTTTGTAAAAACAGGACCTGTAGCACCCTATAATGTAATCATTTCCTGAAAATGTAATAATGCCTGAAAATGTAATAAAGTTTGCACTTAACCCCATCGAAAATGTAATAAAACCCAATGATGTAATAACTTCCCCAATAATGTAATAAAATATCCTATTGTATTAACATTTTGGGAATTGATTACATTTTCGGGATTTTTTTTTCTTTTCCAAAACTGATAATGTAATATTTGACAGATAATGTAATATATATGTTCATTTTCAGTCCAGAGTTCTACATTTTATGTTTTGAGAATCTAATATACCTCATAAAAACAACCACAAACAAACAAAAACAACTTTCAGTAACACTTCATTTAAAGAGAGTATACATAAGCATTCATAACACCTGCATACACATTACATGACACCTGACATAGACAAAGGCTCACATATCCACTCATAAATGGTTATTATATCACTGTCAAGGTCAAATTAACATTGACACAGTCAGCACCAAAATGAAAAAACTTTTCTAACGAAACTAGTGCCTGTATAAAAAATAATAATGCAGAAATAACATCACGTAAATAAAACAGGATTTAAATAGACATAAGACCTTTTGTTAGTGGTTATTTTCACCACAATTTTTCTTTATAAAACCCTAGTCCATCACCCACTTGGTAGGACCAGGATGTAGTTGCATGTCCCTGAGTATTTGAACATATGCATATGGCTGTACGGTACTCAAGTTCTGCAATTTAACCCAATAGTCATTCTGTTGTTTCAAATCTAGTGTATATAACATTCTTAGATTCTCAAAACACAAAATGTAGAACTCTGGACTGAAAATGAACATATATATTACATTATCTGTCAAATATTACATTATCAGTTGTTGTTTTTTTGGGGGGGGCTTACAGGGCTATTAATATTAACAGAACTTTAGAAGACTTAATTGGGGAAAGAAAGAGGCGATGCACATTAATGGACAGTACAGTGTACATGTAAATGTGCCAGATTATAGCCCGAAGGCTAGTATCCATCTGCCAGTCCCACTGGCAGGTTGGATGTAGTTGTGAGCAGACACATAGGATGACAAAAAAAAAGAGCACATTTAAAAATTAATGAAAGTAAAGAAAGAGATAAAAAGTTAAAGAGCATTAATAGTGTTCTAAAAGGAACATGTGAGCGCACACTGTGTTATTATACATTATCACATGTCTGATTAAGTCTAAGCCATGCCTTCAGATGGCTCTTAAAGGTGGCAAGGCTGGACTCCTTTGTAAGACAGCACATTCTGACCAAACGAGGTGCTTCTGAACTGAACCATACAGTCCCCATTCATGTCAGCTCTGCTGGACCGAGCAGTTGACCTGTGTTTGATAAAGGTTTTGAGTGGAGATGGTACTAAGCCATGCAAAGTTTTATATGGTAAACAGGCAGAGAGGAATTTCCTAAAATTATCAAAACATGTTGTATTTAGTTAAAATATTGCAGTGGTGATAAGTGTAAGTTTTTATTTATCCACAATTTTCAATGCTTTTTTTGTAGAGTTACCTGATTGGTTTTAGGACTGAAGAGCCTGCCATAGACCAGCTAGTAAAGCAGTGGCTCAAATGTGAAATGATGGCAATCCTTGGAAAATAAGCAATTGTCATTTCTATTGATCTTGGTTTGATATAAAAATGTGACCAAACACAAAAGATACAAATCAGTATAATTTCAAAATTAAAAGTAGCTGTAAAGATGTTTGACACTCACATGGTCTAAATGACTGATGTTCAGCCCAACTGCAGTCCCAGTTTTTAGTTTGCAGTGTGAACTCACGAACAGTGGACTTGAAGCATCTTCATAAGAGTTTTCAGGGTACTGCCAGCAGCAATGTGTCTTCTCAACATGTGCAATAACTTTGTTTACTATGCATAGCCTAGATGCTCGTTCAAAATGAAGTGATTTTTCCTCACAAAATTATGACCAATCAAACTTTGACACAAATTAAACCCAGGTTAAGCGCAATATTAGTATCATTCCCTTTCTGAAATGGAAAGAAATATATATGAAAGTCACCCTGAGACAAGAGCAAGTATTCACAGGAGTAAATACTGAAGCTTCCCCACATTGTGCAAAACTTCTAAAAGCCAACAGATCAGACTTTGCCATAAATAAACAAAAAAACAAATGTACATCTCAAAAGACAACCTTAGCCTTTGCTGACAGACATTAGATATCAATATATAACTATACCCCAGTGTACCTGATTAACGTTCCCCAGTGTTTCCTCTACATTCATTTAGGAGTTGCAGGCTGCCATTCCTAAATCCTAGCTGCCGCTCCTTCAAATTTCTTTTTTTGTTCTGTTGTCGCAAATACAACACAGCTGCATGTGCCCACCTTCACAGAAAAGTCCTGTTGGGACGGGTACTCGCAAGTACTAAGGTAAAAAAAACATAACTATCTTGCTAAGTATCTACTCTCTGGGAGGGCGGGGTGGGTAGTCGTATTACGACTTTAATTACTAACGAGAGCATGGCCTTGAAAGTGACATCACTTCAAGCACCCAGGCACCAGGTCAGAAAGTCAAAGGAGTGTGATCTTGGAAAAAAGAAAACGGCAGTAAATTACCGAAGAAAAGGTAGACTTATTAGCTTAAGTCTGCTCATAATACATTTTACGAAAAATATTGAAGGCCAGCTAACGTTATTAATGTATTGGTAGCTTAAGTTAATTAAATCAGTGTTGCTCACGAGAGTAAACTAAAGCCAGGTCGACCTGGGTCAACGACTCGGCAACCGACCTGGGATTTTATCGGCTCAATGTGAATATGAATGCCACATCGACACGGGTTTTTTGCTCTGACCCTGATATATCTGCCTATTACATTCTGACCCACGCTGGCCTGACAGATTGTATCACTGTAGAAGCTTCAGGTCAAAAACAAGTTTTGGTCTACTCCCATAAAGACTGATCTCTGAAGGGCAGAGATTTTTGTTTATTTTTTTTCAATCAAACGAATCAAATGTGTTGTTACACGATCGTTAATGGAAGCGCATAGGTGAACGGCAACTGTGTTGTATAAAAAAAAAAAACAGCCTGTATAGTGATCTCCCACATTTTTTTAAAGATCGTGGCAATGCTCTGCATCCAAAGAGAAGAGGGGATTTGGTGGCAGATATCGGGCACTGCGCAGGACACAGTGATTTATTCTAATATCAGCAGCCTTTTGAAGGAGCGGGGGTTCGACCAGTCCACTCTACAGGTCATCAACAAACTGCAATGTTATCTGCAATGTACACAATGACGTATGAGCCAGAAAAAAAAAACAGGCACGCAGCTCTCACAGCGGAAGATCCGACCAGGGATTTTTGCCTATGTGAAAGCGACCCGGGTCTGTGAAAGCGGTATAATTTACGGCTTACGGAATAAACCTTATATCTATATGCAGGGATGGATTGGCCATAGGGAATACGGGGACTTTTCCCGGTGGGCCGGTCAATAATGGGCCGGTGGCTGCCGTTTTTTTATTATTTTTTTAATTTGTTTATTTAGTTTTTGCTGCGCCTTGCCAAGGTTACTCTCCCGGCCCAGGGGCAGAGACATGCACGGGCCCACAGAACTCCGCTGCAGCCTGCAGACACATAAGAGGCCCATTGGCTTGTCTGTCTAAAAAATACTTGGCCCAGTGGCCCTATGATAGTACAGAAGCCCAGGAGTCCCACCCACGCTGGTTCTTGACCGCTCATCCCCCACCCTCATCCAATCACCTTTGATGACAAGCAATCAGATGAGAGATAGTGAGAAATACTGCAACAAAATTGACAATGCGGCTAAAAAGCAAAAAGGCGGAGCGGAAAAACAAAGAGATAAAAAAATAAAAGTTCTAGCAACCGACGCTGCTACGAGCAAAAAAATTTCAGAAATGTTTGCTGCATGGCCGGAGCGGCTTCAGGAGTGGGTCCCTCTCAGCAGCAGGTGTCGGACAGTGAGTCAAGTGAGGCTCCTGCTGCCATGGTGGTGCACAATCACAGGCTGACAGGCTCAGAGAGCACTGACAGAGTTGTCAATCGATCACGACACAAACCATGGTGAGGCGGGACCTCATGGCATGGGCGGGAGTCGCGGGACAGGCAGCTGCTGCGCCGGCAGACGCGCGAGCGGAGGCATACATGGTAAGTAACGTTAGCCTGGGCATGGCTAGGCTACATTTTTGAGACATTGCCAAAACAAGGTAGAAAACGTTTTTATATTGAATGTGCTGTGGGCTAATTAACTGCATACTTGTGACAACATATTAGCCCAGAGTTGAAGGGCCGTGACTGTGATATTATGGGTTATTATTGTTCAGATGATTTAGCTAAACTAGCTAGCAGCTGCTAACGTCAGGAGTCTCTTGTTGCCATAGCAAGAGTAAACATTGACATGGACTAATGACCTGAAAATAGAGATGCAGAATCAAGCTATATTGTAAATACAGATGAGATACTTTGAATTTTAGCACGAAATACAAGTAAACCTATAGGAAATACTTAGTTTAATTGGCAATATTTGCCACTGAATTTATTGTAATCTTTGAATTAATTTATTGTTTACTGAGGTGATAACTATTTTGTAGGTATAATTTGTGTGTAACTTTAATATCTGTGTATATGTGATTATTTCCTTGTTGAAGATTTTAATTTCAAACATCTGCATATCTTTTAAGTTCAATTAACAGTTACGCAGGCTCTTTTGAGACACACTCACTACGTCACAAAAAGGCTACATGGCTACATATACTTGTCAGTACAGATACTGAGCACAAGTTCTGTTTGCCGTTTTTTGCAGGTCATGAATTTGGTGAGGAGTGGAGCTCACTGGGTGCAGACGAGGAAGTAGGGCAATACATACATGTGCACATACATGTATATGAGAATGCATATCTATTCAGACCTGTAATTCATATCTTATACTTTTTCACACATCTATAGATATTTTTTTTTTCAATTCTGTATTTATGGTTTCATAATGACTGAGCCACTGTTAAAACAAATGAGTTCCAACTCTAATGCTGCTACTGTCTGTAATATGTTTCTATTTAGATTATTTGTCAAGATATTTTGTTATTATTGTCCGAGTCTAGTTTTAACTAATGCTGGGCTTACACCAAAAGATTTTCACAGTCACAGACTAAAAACTGAAAGGGTAGCATAAGTGTTCTTCCCGTTAGTCTCGTCCCACCCCTAGTCATGACATAACTTCTGTTGTGATTTGGCACTATAATGAATAAAGATTGATTGATTATTGAGCCACTGCAAACGGCGCACCCCCACTGTGGGCCAACCTGACCCAACACTTAGCACCCACGCTTTTGGGGTGCCCGGAGAAAACTCATGCAAACAAGGGGAGAACACGCAAACTCCACATGGAAAGGCCATGAGAATCAAACACTCCCTGCCCCATGGTTGCTACAACATCTAATCAAGGTAGCCACCCTTTGTTCAACTTGCGTGACTCTACTTGGACCAATTACCCCAAAATCCCTTGCCAGAGACATTCAGAGTCATTCTGTGATGCAGATGGGTTAAGTGGCGCCAATTTTTTTTATCAGATTAATCATGATGAGGAATTTATCCGCGTTAACATCTTAATTTTGAAAGCCCAAATATGTTTGTAATGAATAAAGAACATTTTTGGTCATATCGCCCAGCCATGAATGTGGTATAAACTGTATAAGTACTCATATACATCAATCTAGCCATAGACAGAAAAAGTACTCGCAGGAAGCTGGAAAATGCTCGTACTTGTAGGCGTGTCAAGCACCCCTAAAAATATTGAGACTCGTAACATTTGTTACCATTGTGGTATTTTTATAATGTAAATAGTGGGAGAAAAGTTATTGGCTCCAAATATCGGCAGTACGCATCAACCAACGACCAGTGCTGATGTAAAAAAAAAAAAAAATGGTATCGGCCCCAAATAATCCATCAGTCAATTTCTGTAATCATGAGCATAGTAAATAAATATACAATACTTACAACAGGGTCTTTGACAATGTCAATGAGGGAGATTATATTAGGACCTCCCCGCAGATTTTCCAAAATCTTGATCTCACGCTTGATTTTCTTTTTCTTCACAGGCTAAAGGAAAGAAGAATAAGACTGAGTTAGTTAAATTGGTGCAGGATTTGTCATCATTCAGCTACACAAGTCTTTGAACAGATATACCTTGAGTATCTTCACCACCACCTTCTCATTGTTGGTGATGTTGATTGCCTCAAAGACCTCACTGTATTTGCCACGTCCTAACTTCCTAACCAACTGAAAGTCATCCTGGTTTCTGTAAAGAAAATCCACAACTCTGCATCATCTGTCTTGAAGATTTGCAAAGAAGCATGCTGGATTTTGGTGATAGCAAAAGTATTTACCCCCATTCAACCACATGGGACTCATAGTCCCAGTACTCCCTTGGCCGGTGAGTGTTGACCTCGGTGTACACTCTCGCCCGGCTCGGCACGGGTCCTGACATGTCCGACAGCTTGGCAGCGATGGTGTGGAGACCTTACTGCAGCAGAGGGCGGTTTGAGTGCAGGGACAACAGGTGGACAGGAGGGCGAGGAGGAATGGTAAGGGGTGGGGTGGGGGTGATCTTAACAGGGAAAGGGGTTTAGGGGAGGCTTTACAAGGCGTACGGTGGAATAGCTGACAAAAAAAATTGGGAGACAAAAATCAAGATTAGAGAAACTAAAATCCTGACTCATTCAGGAAAATGCCTCTAGCACATTGTGTAAGGACATTGCACTAGAGGCACTTCAATCCAATCCATCCATCCATTCCAATCAATTTGGAATAATATCATACAGAATATCAAACAGAAAAGACCAACAACGTGTAGTGACAGACAAAACAATGACCCCCGCTCCCCCCGGCTTTGGCCACACCCACGCTTGTTGCTAGCAACAGCGGGCTACACAGTAAAGTTATGTTCTAACAACCAGTGAAGGAAAGAAAACAACCGTCATGCAATTATGAGCTGTCAAGCAGAACACAATGATAATAATAATAAAAGATAAAAACTTAGCGGAGGACTGCACCAACGGTGTAATGGATTCAAGGCAAGCTTCCCTACCGGCGCTCCCTGGTCTGTGGTCGTATATCGTAGTAATGGAAACCATCGTTCTTTTTACAGTACCGAATCACTCGAATAAGTTCATTAAAATGATTCGTTCAACTGAATCGTTGAAAGCTCTTTCAACCGGCGGGGCTTCCGACATCTCAGCCTCTGTGTCGGCACCATATGGTCGGCAATAACACAGAGGCTGACTCGCGACCTGCTGTGTACTGGTTCACTTGACGAACGAATCACTAACTGATCCGTTCACGTACTGGTGGTTCACTTGGCGAATGAATCAGTAAGTGATCCGTTCCGAAGTTTCACTAAGAGTCACGAGTCAGAGAATGCACGCGCGGGCCACGCGCTCGCGGCAACTGAACCGAGAAAAGAACGAATCAGTTCATAAAGTGATTCGATACAGTTCGTTCACTCAAAAGATTCGTTCTTTCAAACGAATCATTAGTGAACGTTAGTGTATCGCCTCCAGCTCCTCATACCATTTCGGGACCTTTCGATCAGCACCACTCGTACTGTTGTGCCCCTTGGCTGCCCGATAATCGGCCTTCATTTTTAAGCTTCTCCTTCACTTGTTTTACCATCCTGATAAAGCCAAGTTTGGCCATCTCATCCGCGATCCGCTTGAAAACCTTGACGTTCCGAGTCCAACTCCCGCTGTATACTCTCTTCTCCCAACAAGGACAGAAAAGCCTGCACCTCACCACATTGCTTTTCCAGTCATTACAATATACTGACACAAGGGCAGAAACTTAAAAGTGAGCAGCTTACTACTAGTCAAAATCACTCACCTCTCTAGTCAAAATCAAAACATCCTGCTTTGTACCTGGCGCTGCATCGTGACAATTTTTTTTTTTCTGATCAATCAGTAGTAAGCAGCTTTCTACTCACATTTGCTGCCCCAATTCACCTACTTCGGACCGACCACAGAGGAGGTACTAAAAAGTACCCAGAAAAGTATCCCTTTGGTCTCTTTCCCTCTAAAACCCGGATTCTATGGCTAGGGTGAGCACAATCGTACCATACTTGGGTACATCACACTTCCATGGCACGGTCCGGTCACGACGCCCAGATAATGCTTGGAAATCAATTTTCTTCTGCATGAACGACTCTTGCCCCCGGAAAAGGGGGCATATTAACCCGCTGAAAAGACACACATCTCCACTTTGTGTGGAGGAGGAGGACATGTTCCTGTCAGTTATTCGATTTTCTCCGTTGCATATAAACTGGGACATGGACCACATTCAGAAAGTCGGATTTCGAGCATAGCTTGATTAAGCTGTGCATAAAAACGATAAGTGAAGCGCCAAACTGTGTTTCTATGGAAGCACATCTGCCATCTGTAAACAGGATGCATCTCTGCCCAAGGAATTAGATATTTTGAAGCACAATAGTGCTCTCTACTGAATCTTATTTTAAATCATTCATTTAATTAAATTATTTTCTGCAGGTTAAATGTCGCATTTGTTCAACTGTCCTACATGAATTAAAGCACCTCCTCAATGCTGATTACAGAACAAGGCATGAAAAGGTCACAAATACACCTAGAATGAAGGTACAGGTATATTACAAATGAATATAATGAACAGATATACACATTCAGGCTTGTTATTTAATTTTATCGGTTTATTTGTGCATTTATTTGCTTATAAATCAAGTACTGATTTGTAACTGATGACTAAAACTAAAATGCCAGTTTGTTTGTAGGATAACCAACGCCACAGCTGATTCAATTATTGAGGTACAGAGATAGTTGGCAGAGTCAATTGTCCCAGGATCCTTTAAAATATTGAGACAACCAAAAGTACACATATCCAAACCTCTTCTGGCTGTCCCTACAATTTTTATGTACACCAGCCTCATCAGTGCCATGTGAGCGGCTGTTCTCTAAAGCTAAAGAACTTGCATCATGAAAACGTAATTGCCTTAATGCCAAGACACTGGAAAAACTTCTGAATAAAAATTTATAATAAAATGTACCTCAAAGACAAATACTAAATGTTATATTTACAACACTTTCACTTTGATTTTCACATTATGGCACACATTCACATACTTTTTTGAATGTATATTTTAAATATATCAAAGATATTTTAAACTTAGATTAAGACACATAATAACAATCTAAAATACATAACTTCAATATCACTGTATATACAAAGTAATTGAAATAAGTAGGTGAGTCCCGCAACTAGGCTGCCAGCATTGATGTTTAAGATTAAATAGATGTCAGTATTGAGCAACACAGTAACACAGGACCAATGGTGTATGAATACAGTTTGGGTAATGTGCCACTATGCTTCATCTACCCATCACTAATTATTATTGTTATATTTATTACTTTTATAAACACCTGACCTCAAGTTGTCACTATACACTGTCTGCACCCCAAAGCAACACGACAAATGTATTTAACCATTTAAAGTTCTACCATGAAGTGGTCTATGACAAAGTACTGAAGGAGCTAAAGACCCCAAAAGCGCATCAACTTCAGCCACCACAACACGATCCTCCACGGAGGACTCTCTTTACAATGCCACTCTATATCCCACCGGCTCCGGCGACAGCGAGAGATAACGGAGGCTGTTACATTTATGCTATAAAAAGTTATATTTAAAGTTTAGTCTTGGTGGTTCAATAAATACTTTTTTGAAATCAATGAATAATCGTGTTTATTGATCATGATTTCAATATCAATCAAAATAATTGTGATTATTTTTTCCATAATCATCCAGCCCTAGTGTGTGTGGTTTTGCGTGCGTGTGCAAGAGAGACGTGTATAATATGAAGTGATCATTTCATTGTTGATCAAGAATAACCTCCTTTGAGGGCTGTTTTTAATGAGTCTTGCATGAAATAATTTTATTTCTACCAGCTATTTTGTGGTGACTGGTAACTTTTAAATCAACATCTGATGCATCAGTGTGAATATTTATTATGCAAACTGCAACAACATTGAAAACAACATAAGAGACCACAACAGAACATATGACCTCGAAACAAAGTCTATATGTGATGTTTATATACATGTGTGCATTTTAGAGAAACTGAATTTTAGCCCATACTTCACTGGCTTGTTGGGAATACACTGTCTCAATTAGTAGCATCTCTCTCTTCCACAGAGATGTTGTCCTCTGGATTGAACAGGAGTGGGACAGTGAGTGGACGGAAAAGAATGTACCAATCTGATCCATCCATCTCATGCTGAGATGTTGTGCTACATTTAGGCAGATATCAGGTTCCATGGCATCAAGCCGGGGGTGTCTGAATGTAGCACAGGTTCTCCACATGAAATGGAGTCCAGACTTGTCCATTCTTTGCTGTCCACTCATTGTTAGGATGGGCAGGATCCAAAGTGTCCTCTCCACGTTCAGAGGAAGGGTCAGAGACATTCTGAGAAGTATTCCAGTGATCTTTTTAAGTCAGACTCCCCCTGAAGCTTGTGACTGATTCAGATAAGTCCATAAAGGCTGCATGACCATTTCTAAAACCTCCTCTGCACTGAAATGCTTCGTAATTTTTGCTCCCTCTCATCGCTCCAGATCTTTCTCTGCTCACTAATAAAATGTCCCCCCAACATCTCTCTTGATGAGTTCTCTTTTGTTGCTCTGTTGTTTTTTTGTTTTTTTTGTTGCAGTTTGCACAATAAATGTTCACACTGATTAATCAGATGTTGATTTAAAAGTTATTTCATCGTAAAATAGCTGTCAGAAATGAAATAATTTCATGCAAGACTCATGGAAAAAATCCCTCAAAGGAGGTGAATGATCAGTTCATGCTACACATTGTGTCTTGCACACACACTCACATTTGGGGCTCCTGGTAGTCACATGGCTCCATTATAATAAATACAAATTTACAAGCATTTCATGCATCGACTTACAATGAGAAAATGGTTGAATCTGATCAAATACAGTAAAAATGACTGACTTTGACTAGTGTCAAATATCACTAGTTTTCTTCTAAATTAAACGCCAACATCACAGAATACATGGTTTTATACTTGAATGACAGATTAAAAAATGTAGTTATAATAAAAATCTATGGAGCATTTTTGGCCAATAATTCTGAAGTCAAGTGAAGTCAAGTGTAAAAAAATAATAATGATAATAATTACTTTGAATCATTAGACTGGCATTCAAAGGGTTGAAATTCTGAAAGTTACTGAAATTTTGATGTATGAGGATTTTATGGCAATTTCTTTATGCGTGTACATTTTTGCCAACAAGGTAGGAAATTTGAGGAGGGCATAACGGTTAAAGATACAGTTCAAGTCCCTCTTTCAAATAATACAATTGCCAGCTGTAGTGATGATTTGTCTGCAGACAGTGAAAGGATAGATGTGACTGCAGTAGCTGAGGAGTTAGCGCATCAAATAACAGCAGTTGGATTCCACCCTATCCCATATCTATTTTTGTGTCCTTGGGCAAGACACTCAACCCACCTTGCACCCAGAGTGTACTCCATTGGTGTATGCTTGCTAGTGAGTGACATTTGGTGGTCAAAAGGTGCGGATTGGCTGCCACATTTCCGCCAGCCTGCCCTAGGGCAGCTGTGACTACGGAGGTAGTTTACCATCAATAGGGTGTGACTGTGTAAGCAAATTAATGATGTATTCAATTCTAAGCACTTGAAGCATCTAGTGGAAAAGTGCTATATAAAACCAATGCATTATTATTATTAAAAACTGAACATCAGTGGAAAATTTGCATTGTAATTCAGGGTCACCAATTAGCCAGACACAGGGAGAACACGCAAACCTCACCCAGCCTCACTCGAACCCAGACCTTCTCGCTGGGAGGCATCAGTGCTAACCACCATGTGCTATGGGATTTTTTGAATGTAAAATATGTACCAAAGGCTTAAGAAAGTTTGGGAAAGACTGATTTAAGTGATTCACACATCCGATGGGGATATTCCTCAAATTGCAGCTTTGGATGACATTACTAGCTGGTGATGAGGCAATACGTCACACTAAAATGAATTCCAAACAATATTAACAAGATAGCCAAGTAACCCACTAACTTTTTTTTAACCATCCATATCCTAACTGAAATCTGTGCAAATTATTAATAATTTGCCACGCTAAGGGCTGATTGTGTAGCAAAGTTAATCTGTTAACGGCCGCTTCTTCCGTCATATTGCCATCTACGAATATACATTAGATAGTGTGGGGTATTGGGAATGATTTTACTACCAAACCCATAACGTTACGAGTCCACATAGCTTACAATCAGCAAATATTACGAGTCCACATAGCTTACAATCAGCAAATGGCTTTTCCGGAACGACCAGATGAACTCCTCGGTTGGGCTATCTTGAGCTAACCACACTAGTTAGAATTCCATTTAGTTCAAACAAAACGGGAACTTCTACCAATAAAAACAAGTCGTCTTGCTTTGTAAGGCAAGGTGATCAGTATACAGATCACACTGTACTCACTGGAACGGGGCTTACGGTGTGTGAGCATAATGTATTGATAACTCGGTTCCAGGCGGGCCCTTGCTGCTAACATGCCAACCGTGGCGCGGCTAACGTTAGCGGCTCGCTGGTTATCGTAGATAACGCAATTAGGCATTAGCAACAGCGGAGAAAGGAGCTGATAATTACCCCCTTGATCAATTCGAGGGCCGAAGTGCTTCCCAATAAACCGAATTTCGTCAAGCCAACAGTGTTCGCCTCCCCCCGTTGCCGGTGTACATTTGCCAGTTTGTGATTTCTGCTGTATCAGAGACAATATGGCCGACCGCGGCCACCTAAGTCCTCAAGTAGTGCTACGGGGGCCGTAAAGGTACAAAAAGCTCTATAAAATCACGGAACGCATGCACACAGATGAGCGCGTAGAGAGAGCGTAAGCATTCCGACGGAAAATATGGAATTTCTCAATTGGGCTTGTGCTTAGAAAAGTGCGTAAATTTACGCACAACGCCGACTGTGCATACACAATGAAAATCTAGTTGTAAAATAATGGAACTACATATATATTCAATATATATCCCTATTATATATCATTAATAGGGTCGCAGTGTTCAGCAATCTCAAACTTTGTTAACTTACCACATATTGCCGGTCTCGTCAAATAATAAAAATGCTCAATCAGTAATTTAGCAGACACTTTGAAGATTTGTGTGACGAGCTATAAAAGATAATCTGAAAGAAATGTGTGTCATGGTTCTGTCTTTTATTTTGTGATCATGATTTTGAGTTTCCTGTTTTATTTTGTTTAGTTTCGTAACTTCCTGCCTGTCGCGGCTCGTGTTTCTGTCATCATAGACATAGATACGTAGACGCCGTATTGAGCGTTGAGCATTGGATGTGGCAAATCTGCCCCGTAAACTAATAAAAAGCAATGGACTGAACTTCATAAAGTGCCTTTCTACAAAGTCCTTTAAGTTAATGCCTCTTATTCACACACACACACACACACACACACACACACACACACACACACACACACACACACATACACACACACACACACACACACACACACACACACACACACACACACACACACACACACACACACTAATATATTTGGGAAACAAATAGTAATGAAATAATTTATATTTAAATATTAATTATATTATATTATAATATCAGAACATTTAATTATTTATTTTTAAATTATTATTAAAATAAATTGTTTAATTTCAACTAGTCCTGCATACATATCATTGTATTTGATGGTAGACAACAGTTAACAACATGAGCCAAGCTTTTAGAAATAAGTATTAGCACATTTTTACCCAAAATACCCTACGCCATAGTATGTCATGGGGACTCAAATGGCACTAAATAGTAGGAACGACCCATATGTATATGTATCTACACGGGTGGCACTGATGAACATTATGTTATATTTTAGTTTGTTCTGCTGCTGGAGAAGAGGACATCTCAAAAGCAGACAGGGACATGGTCTCATCCTCCCACATGTCCTGATGAACAGGATTTTGAGAACCGTGTGTTTTAAAAGAGCGTTAATCTGTTCAACACCGCTTCCCCAAAAAACATACTGATGGATTTACACCATGATCTGAAACTCTTGTTGGAGTGAGAGACAAAGCGCACCAAAGCCATCCCGGTGCACATCCAGCTCCTGTCCACCCTGGGATGTTTGAACATTTCACAGCTATGACACTATGGAGAATCATCAAATTCACTGTGTATACCATATACAGATGCATAGATGTATACAGTCCCCTCCAAAAGTATTGGAACAGCAAGGCAAATTCCCTTGTTTTTGTTGTTCACTGAAGACATTTGGGTTTAAGATCAAAAGATGAGTATGAGACAAGAGTTCAGAATGTCAGCTTTTATTTCCTGGTATTTACATCTTGTGTGTCAAACAACTTAGGATATATCACGGTTTGTATTACACCAGCATTTTTAGGTGGTTAGGACCAGCTAGGCTCGCTAGCAGTTTTTAGCCTGTATGTGCTATGACTGTACACGTGTGTGATTCTGTACGCTAGTATCCTTCACTACCTGGCAATATTTTTGTTGCAGTTCCTAAGGTACTGACATGTTATGAAATAGCGTTAATGTTAAGGAAAAAGGGAGGTTTATTTTCTATAACTTAGGGGGAAATGTTAATTGTTTTATACCATGATAGTGCAAACTTCTAATAAACCAAACTGAGTTTCGGGGAAGTAGATGGCGACTCTCTCTTTCACTCACTGAACTCATGATTCTATTTTCCAGGAACCCATCCAGGAGAGTGAGAGCAGTGAACCACAATAAATGTCATTTGTTACTCCAGTTTATATATTTTGAAACTCGTAACAAACTGTGGGGGCTCAGGATCTCTCCACATCACAATCATTGGAGGAGTAGATCCAGAGATACCAGAACCATACAGCCAAGGTGAAGAGACGCTGCTGCAGGCCAGGAGTCAACCTGTGGGTGTCCAACGAGGGAGACCAAGAAGAAAAAGGATCTTCACCTCGCTTAGGAGAAGCACTGTTGAGCCTGAGGCCAATGCACACTAGTCACCAGTGAGCCACATTACTGGCCCTGTTGCCAGTGCATGCCAGTACCAGGGGATCTCCTCTGTCATTGGGAGGCCAACACACACCACTTTACACACTGATTTACTGAACTAATAAACTGCAAGGTGACATCAGAACTATACACCATGTCAGCAGTTTGCAAAGAACTAGTGTGAAGCATCAAAAAATAAAACTATTCAGACCCTCAAGCAACAATATCTATCAGGTTGCAAAAGACATTGCAATCCACGGTAAACATGGAGAAGAACTGAATCCAGGGGATAAAGAAGGCTGCATGGAGTTTGGGTCAGTTGTTGGTTTTAAATGATTTGATATGCAAAGTAATGAATGTTGATGCTCCTGTTAATTAGCCACAGTCCCAAACTCTGGATCACAGCCTCGTTCTCACCCTGCAGTAACTGCCGTTGTGCAAACACAACACACCCTAACACCCATAACAATAAAACAGCACCATCGGTGGAAGAACTGAGACAAGTGTATGAAGAACTGGGTGAGCAACTGCAACGGTGTGAATGTACAGCGACCCCACCAACCACAACTTAAACCTACCAAAGTGAGTCAGAGTCATACAGCAGTAGTCCTGAAAGACCTCTCCTACCTGCAGCGTAGACGGTGGTCAGCTCTGATTTACATTACAACAACGTTAGCAAACAAATCGATGAGGGAATAAAAGAGGGCTTTGCAGAGGCAGAAGTGGTCAGAGGGGTGTTGAGGATCATCAAATCAAGGGCATTTAAAGATATGCTGGTAAACAAAAACTCAAGTACAGTCTTTGAGCTTAAAGGTTTTCTCAGGTCCCACCTCATTGAGAAAGCAACAACTGAAATGTTCCAGGAATTGATGTGTGCCAGGCAGTCAGACCAACAATCACCCCAGCAGTGCCTGTACCGCATGATTGGGCTCAAGCAAAAACTCCTTCCGGCAGACCAGTACAGACATTTCATATGATCCAAACACCATCCAAGAATTGTTCCTCCACACTATCTATCAGGGCTTAGGGACGAAACATGCTAACCTCTGGCAACGCCTGTGGACGTTAATCTCAAACAGCCTAGTCACAGATGAGGAGATCCTGAGTCAGGTCACGAAAATAATAAGCGATGAGAATGAACACCAGCGCAGACGTGGCTGCCTGAAACCGCCCGAAAAAAAGACAACACAGGCACACAGTGCCAAGGTTGAGGCGGGAGGTTGCCACAACAACAACAACTCACAGGACAAAGCATCAGACATTAAAAATCTCCAGACTATACAACAGCTTACTGCCCAGGCGGAGACTCTGCCACACATGGTGGCTTCTTTGATTGATCAGTGGGCAGCAAACACTCAAATATATCACCCTCTCACTATGCCAGTCCACCTCCAGCCACACCCTCTCCCTCAGCCACCCTCCAGAAGACCTGCTCAACAACAGCTGAGACAACCCACAGCTTAGGTGAGAGGTAGAACAGGTCGCAGTAAGGAATGTACTGAGCAGAACCTACAGGAGTGTAACCACTGCTTCGTGCATATCAAGGCAGGACACAGAGCAGTGGGATGTCTGAAGCAAGTCAAGGTGCAGGGGTAGGTGAGTTAAATTTTCTTTTTATTTTTTCTTTTTCTTTTTTTGTTTATTTATTTTCTCTAAAAATATTTCTTTTGTGTTGTGAACTTCCCCAAAATAAGTATTTTCTGTGTGTAAAAAGAAAATAAAGGTTCATAGGTTATTTTTCATTATTAAATGCACTTTGTTCCCCTGGGGTATTATTTTGCATTACACCATCTAATGGTTCAGAGCTGTGTGAGCTCAGAGCTGATGAGTCACGTTATAAATATATATAGTTATAATATATATAGTTATTATTATTTTTCTTTCCGTTCAAAACCACATTATGTTGCAATATACTGTGTTGTAACATGCTAATGAAACTGCTGGTCAAATCTTAATTGATTAATAACTCGTAAATTGAATCTTTAACCGAGTTATGCAGAGTTAGCCAACTTAGCATTATGCCTGCAGAAACTTTTTTTTTCTCTCTCTCTCTCTCTTTGACGATAATTTCATGAAGCTGTGCCCTGCATGTGATTGTTGTAGTATAATAACTGGGCAATTTTATATATAATGTGAAGATTTGTTGTGGTTGTGCAAGTTTTAATTTAATCTTTTTCCATGTAGATTGGTGGATAGTTGCAGTGTGGGCTCGGTGTGTGTGTAACGCCTGTGTTTTTTTCTTTATTCTGAAGGTATGAAATGTTCTTTGTACCGTTTTTGTACTTTAAAATATATGAGCTAATGTGGGTGAAATTATTTATTTTTAGACTGTGGACAGTGTGTAGGAAGGATTTGGTGCATATTCATTGCACTTTGAATCCAGGTTTTACATATATTGGATTTTGTTTCATATAGCGTACTTTGTCTCCACATTAATTGTAATACAGTATGAGCTATGCCATCGTGTAGTATACAGGTTCAGAGCTGTGTGAGCTCAGAACAGATTGGTGGAAAGATGCAGTGCGGGCTTGGTGTGTGTGATGCCTGTGTTTTTTTCTTTATTCTGAAGATTAAAGTCCCATAGATGCTGAACACCGGTGTGCGTCTCTCTTCCCAATTACACAACACAACGCAGAAAGGAGCCTGCTAGAAATGGTGCCATGACCCAGATTCTTCATATCAGCCACTGCAGATCGCCGAAGTCAAGTTATGAGCAAGTAAGCTTTTGCGTGCACCGGAAGAAGAATCCAAGGATTGTAGACACTGGTTATTAAAATAATAATAATTATTCCCATTCTAAATTTTCCCTTTTAATTTGATAACTGTTGGTCATTTCCACACCGGTTTTACATAGTTAACTGTTTGGTCATATCATATCTATTATATTTTGTTGACTACACTGTATTGTGTACATTTAAACTGTCATGGAGTTTACTCCAGTTTCTAGTATCGGGAGGGGTAGAGGCTTGAGGTACACAGATGTCCAAGATAGAGAACGGGTAGGGCAGCAAAGCTTTGGTAGTTATCTAGGTATGGACGGAGCCACATCTGTAGAGAAGCCAGAGCCCCCTATGCCCATAGTGAAGCCCAAGTCTAGTTTGGGTGTAGATAATATCACACCTGTAGCTAAGCCCAAGTCTTCCACTCCCATCACCACTGATAGTGACACCCTAGAGCAGATACGTGGTCTGTTAGGAGAGTTGGAGACCCAGAATGGTGACTCTGTTGTCACCTATTAGCCAACCAGACAACTTCCTCTATAAGAGGTTCCCCACCCCCTACTACTTCCCCTCTGCTGGATCCCTCACCATTCAATTCAATTCAATTCAATTCAGTTTTATTTATATAGCGCCAATAACAATACAAATCGTCTCAAGACGCTTCACAAAAACCAGCCTGCAACCTCCAGAGCAAGCCTGAGGGCGATGGTGGCAAGGAAAAACTCCCTTTTAACAGGAAGAAACCTCGAGCAGAACCCAGCTCATATGGAGGGACCCATCTGCCGAAGGCCAGCCGGTTAGAAACAGAGAAGATAGAGAGAAAAGAAGAGCAGGAGAAACAAGATAAACAAACTTCTGTCATAGATACATACATCAAGCGGAAGGAAACATGTAGGGTCTAGTAATATAACACATAGCTGATGATCTGTGACAGTTTGTGAGTATAACAGGAATTATGGGCAGGTTGGTGAATTGTTCATCTAGGTAGGAGTGGGCAACTGGAGGAGGCCATGATGACTGGGACAGATGTAGTTTATGGAGCTCCACAGGTCTGATACACGGCACTCTAGACCATGAAGACTGGGCTGGTTGATGAGGCCACGGCAGCAGATGTAGCTTAGAACTCCAAAGGTCAGATATTCAGCACTCCAGACCAGAGACCCTCACAAGATGATGGAGGGGGAGGGGAGCGGAGGGGAGAGAGTAAGACACAGTGGTTAGTAAATTATAAGAGATAGAAAATAAAATGATAAGATATTAGAGGACAGGAGCCAGAGAAGAAAGAGGAGAGGACATGTCCTCAGTGCATCGTCCCCCTGCAGCCTAGGCCTATAGCAGCATAACTAAGGGATGGTTAAGTCCAACCCTAGCTATAAGCTTTTTCAAAAAGGAAAGTCTTAAGCCTGACCTTAAACGTAGAGACTGTGTCTGCCTCCCAAACCCAAACTGGGAGCTGGTTCCATAGGAGAGGAGCCTGATAGCTGAAGGCTCTACCTCCCATTCTACTTTTAGAAACTCTAGGAACCACAAGCAGACCTGCACTTAGAGATCGTAGTGATCTGTTGGGACAGTATGGTACTATGAGGTTTTTCATATATGATGGAGCTAGGCCTTTCAGGGCCTTGTATGTAAGGAGGAGGATTTTAAATTCAATTCTAGATTTTAAAGGGACCCAATAAAGAGAAGAATCAATTGGAGGCTTTTTAAAGAGCTACTTGGACAGCCAGACAGTAACGAGTTACAATAATCCAGCCTGGAAGACACAAATGCATGAACTAGTTTTTCCGCATCACTCTGAGAAAGGATGCTCCTAATTTTGATGATATTACGAAGGTGAAAGAAAGCAGTCCTGGTCACCTGCTTTATGTGAGAATTAAAGGACATATCCTGGTCAAATATAACACCGTGGTTTTTCACAGTAGTACTGGAGGCCAAGGTAATGCCATCCAACAAAAGCAGGTGATTAGATAATGAATCTCTGACATGTTTAGAGCCAAATACGATAACTTCGGTTTTGTCTGAGTTTAAAAGTAGAAAATTACAGGTCATCCAAGCCTTTATGTCTTTAAGGCATGCTTGGAGTTTAACCAGCGGATTAGTTTCACCTGGTTTCATGGATAAATATAGCTGGGTATCATCTGCGTAGCAATGGAAGTTTATGCCGTGCTTTCTAATAATATTGCCTAAGGGAAGGATGTATAATGTGAATAATATTGGTCCTACCACAAACCCTGAGGAACTCCATAGCTTACTTTGGTATATATAGAAGAGTTGTTGTATACATGGGCAAACTGGAATCTGTCTGACAGATATGATTCAAACCAGTCTAGTGCAGTTCCTGTAATTTTGATCACACTTTCAAGTCTCTGTAGTAGTATATTGTGATCAATAGTGTCAAATGCAGCACTGAGATCTAGCAGGACAAGTATAGAGACAAGTCCATTATCTGAAGCCATGAGGAGATCATTGGTAACTTTAACCAGAGCTGTTTCTGTGATATGATGAGCTCTAAAACCTGACTGAAACTCTTCAAACAAACCATTCCTGTTTAAATGATCAAGCAACTGATTGTCAAAAACCCTTTCCAAAACTTTAGAGATAAAAGGAAGGTTGGAAATTGGCCTATAGTTGGCTAAAACATCTGGGTCAAGATTGGGTTTTTTAAGTAATGGTTTAATTACAGCAGTTTTAAAAGACTGGGGTACATATCCTGTTAACAAAGATAAGTTTATCTGATTTGATATGGAGGTATTAAATAATGGAAAAACCTCCTTGAGCAACTTCGTCGGGATGGGGTCTAGAATACAAGTTGATGGTTTAGATGCTGTAATAATTGAAGTGAGCCCAGGAAGATCAATTAGAGAGAAAGAATCCAAATACTGACTAGGTCCTACAGAGGTTTCGAATGCCACTGTACTTACATCTTTGACAGATGGAAGAGTGCTATGAATTTTTTCTCTAATGGCAACAATTTTATCAGTAAATAAGCTCATGAAGTCATTATTGCTGAGGGCTTAAGGAATAGATGGTTCAACAGAGCTGTGACTCTTTGTCAGCCTGGCTACAGTGCTGAAAAGAAATCTGAAGTTGTTCTTGTTTTCTTCTATTAATGAAGAATAATATGCTGTCCTAATCTTACGGAGAGCTTTTTTATAAGTTGTTAAACTCTTTCCAGGCTATGTGAGCTTCTTCAGAACTAGTGGAATGCCAAATTCTTTCCAGCTTTCGAGCTGTCTGCTTTGAACTACGCAACTGTGAATTATACCATAGAGCTACCCTCCTTCGATTTACCACCTTCTTTTTAAGAGGAGCAACTAGATTTAGAGTTGTACTAAGTTATGCTGTCGTGCTGTCAACAAAATAATCTATTTGTGATCGAGTTAGATTGTGGTTGCTGACATCCACATCACTAACATAAGGCACTGAGGTGCACTGAGGTCCTTATATCTAGTCACAGCATCATCAGATAAGTGTCTACCATAACGAAATGTCTTTCCAATTTCTGTGTAATTACTTATAGTAAATTCAAATGTTACAAGAAAATGATCAGACAATAGAGAGTTGTGAGAATATATGGTTAGACCTTCAGTTTCTATGCCATAAGTTAGTACAAGATCTAAGGTGTGATTGAAATAGTGAGTTGAACCATTTATATTCTGAGAAAAGCCAATTGAGTCTAATAATGACATAAATGAATGAATAAATGAGCTAAGACTGTCACTGCCAACATCAACATGGATGTTAAAGTCACCTACTATAATGACTTTATCTGTTCTAAGCACTAAATCACATAGAAACTCAGAGAATTCAGCTAAAAATTCCGAGTAAGGAGCAGGTGGGCGATTCACCACAACAAAGAGAATTAGTTTTTGTGTTTTCCAGTCTGGATGCGCAAGACTAAGAGTGAGGCTTTCAAACGAATTAAAGCTTTCTTGAGGTCTAGGATTAATACATAAATCAGAGTGGAAGATAGCTGCCACTCCTCCTCCTCATCCTGTGCCTCGAGGAATGTGATAGTTACTATGACTGGGTGGCTTGGACTCATTTAAACTGACATACTCATCATCCTGCAGCCACGTTTCAGTCAGACTAAATAGATCAATCTGATGATCAGTTATCAAATCGGTCACTAAAAGAGATTTAGATGAGAGAGACCTGACATTCAAAAGACCACATTTAATTTTCTTATTGCTCTGTTGTACTAGTGAATTTGTGTTGATTTGGATAAGGTTCCTATAAATAACTCCTCTGTTGTTATTTTTCCATTTAAAAAATCTGTGAGCAGACAGCACATCTATGGAGTTTGTGGAGTTATGGGTGTGAGACAGTACTAGAGGAGCAGCAGAGAGGCGTGTAAGACTGCAACTCTGCCTCCTGGGCTGAACTCTGGGTTGTCATGGTTTTGGGGTGTTAATAAAATTGGCCAAATTCCTAGAGATAAGAGAAGCACCGCCAAGGTGGGATGAACTCCATCTCGTCTAATGAGCCCAGGCTTTCCCCAGAAGGAGTTCCAATTATCAACATAAGGCACGTCGTTGGCTGGACACCACCTAGATAACCAGCGGTGGAATGACAACATGCGACCTACATATCAGTGATACATATCATCACTGGTCAGATTGGGAAGGGGACCAGAGACAACTACGGAGTCCGACATAGTTTTTGCAAACTTACACACCGATTCAACATTAAGTTTAGTGACCTCCGATTGACGTAACCGTTGGTCATTGCTGCCTACCTGAATAACAATCGTACCATACTTAGCCTTAGCCTTAGCCAGCAGTTTCAGGTAAGATTTGGTGTCGCCCGCTCTGGCCCCTGGAATGCATGTAACTATGGTCGCTGGTTTCGCTGACTTCACGTTCCGCAATATCTGTCACACCGTGGTGAGGGTGTCTTGTCTTGGGGTTGTTTTGTCATGTCATTTCCTGTTTTATTTTGAAAAGTAACTCTCCTCTTGTTTCAGGTCACTTGCCCTTCCCCATTACCAAGGTCATCGGTCCTGCGGCTGTCCGACTCCGCCTGCCTCGCTCCCTCCGTGTTCACCCCACCTTCCATGTCAGTCAGGTCAAGCCGGCCAAGGAGAGTCCCTTGGTTCCCTCCCTCCCGCCCCCTCCTCCTCCTGAGATGATAGACGGGGGTCCGGTCTACAAGGTTAAACGGCTGCTAGCTGTACGCAACAGGGGCCGGGGCAGACAGTACCTGGTGGATTGGGAGGGGTACGGTCCAGAAGAGAGACAGTGGATCCCATCACGGTTCATTGTGGACCGTACCCTTATTACTGACTTCAACCGCGACCATCCTGAACAGCCTGGACCGTCTGGTAGCCGGTCCTAAGAGGGGGGGTTCTGTCACACCGTGGTGAGGGTGTCTTGTCTTGGGGTTGTTTTGTCATGTCATTTCCTGTTTTATTTTGAAAAGTAACTCTCCTCTTGTTTCAGGTCACTTGCCCTTCCTCATGTGTCACCAGTCTGATTGTCTTCCCTGATTCCTGATTGTGTCCACCTGTCCCCTATTTCCCTCCATGTGTTTAAGTAGTCTGTGTTCCCCTTGTCTCGTGCCAGAGTGTCGTCTTCGTCAACCTTCTCGTGCTTCGCTTCATGTTTTCTTCCCAAGCATTTTTCACGTAAGCCTGTGAATCCTCTCGGAGAGATTACTTTGATTTGTTTAGTCTTTTCTTAGCTTTTTTCCTCAGTTCTGAGGTTTCCTCCATTCAGAGTGTTTATTTTGTGAATTGTTTCTTCATTTTGAATTTTCCTCCCTTTGGAGAGTTTTTTGTTTTCCCTGATTTGAATTACGTCCAGGAATTTTTGTGGCCATTTGTTGTCCCTCTGTAAGGGATCTCTGTACCTTCCAATTAAAGTCCCTAGTCATCTCTGCATACTGAGTCCTGAGTGCTGCTTCGAGTCCCGGCCTGACAATATCGAGTCGCCAATTACCAGAGTTGGCTTCTCAGCGGGTGTGTCGCCGAGTGGGGAAAATCTGGCTAGCTATTGGGTTTTGCATGGTGCGGAGCCGTGCTTCCAATTCAGAGAGCCTCGCCTCCAAAGCTACAAATAAACTACATTTATTACAGGTACCATTAATACTAAAGGAGGCAGAGGGGTAGCTAAACATGTGGCACGACGAGCAGGAGAGAGAAGGAGAAGCAGAGGGAGAGAAAGTAGCCATAGTTAACCGCTAAATACACCAGAGATTAACAAGGTGCTACAGAGGACAGGTGGTTGGGTAAACTCAAAGCACGAGTTTCAACACTTATACAGAAAATGTTTAACGGAGCTAAAACAGTGTGAGCACACACAGCAGCGGTGCAGAATCGGGAAGTGACGCAATACGCTTACTCACGTGACGAATGTAGGACAGGTAAAAGACAAGCGTGAGCACCTGACACCTGACATGTCCCGACTGAGTGTTGTGGTGAAGACAGATGCTAAGGAAGCAGCGGTGTATCGAGGAGATGGCACAGACAAATACACTGTCCAAGAGTGGATAGATATGATGGACACATCTTGCGTAAAATTGGCTGATTTCTACGCTACACAGCCAGACGTGGATGACAGCCCGGTGGACTACTGGGCCGACTAAACACAGCAGCTGAACACGCTGACAGACACTTGCGGAAGAGGGGAGGGAAGATGGAGAACATCCCCACGGAAGTTGCCATGATGTTCATTCGGAACTGCCCCAATTCTGACCTCCAGTGTGTTCAGGTGTAAACCCATTAGCAAATGGTCAGCTATTGAAGTCCAAGTGGCCATTGATGAGCACCAGAGGGAACATCAGACAAGGAAGAGGTCCTCTAGAGCGAAAGTCAATGATCAAAGTCCAGGTCTTTCATTTCCTTTAATTGACTTACCTCAGGTATTGAAAGCAGCAGGGTTCTGTTGTTGCTGACCCATTTGTTCAGCTTAAAAACACCTTTATTGCATAAAGCCAAGAGCTCCTCTGAGATTTTAATGCATTTTTGTCATTTTCCGCTGATTTTAAGCAGTCATCCACATAAAGGTTCCTTAGCACAGTGGAGATTGCCTTGTACTAAATCCATCCCTATTGTCTCTTGCACACTGTTGCAAGGCAAAGTTTGCACAGCTAGGTGAGGATGTTGCACCAAATATGTGCACAACCATTTTGTACTCCTCCAACTTGCTGCTGAGGTTTCCATCAGGCCACCACAAGAACATGAGTAGATCAGTATCTTCTGGCACCTTGACCTGATGAAACATGGCCTCTATATCTGCCATGAATGCAATGCTCTTCTCCTCGAATCTTGTGAGAACACCAACCAGACTATTTGTTAGGTCTGGACCTTGCAGAAGAAGTGCATTCAGACTTGTGCCTTGATAGGATGCTCCACAATCGAACACAACTCGTAGTTTATGCTGTTTTGGATGATAAACCCCATGGTGTGGTATGTACCAAATCCTTTTGCTTTGACCTGTTTTGATCTTTTGTTCAGGTGTCATTTTGATGGCAAAACCCTTGTCCAAAATATTTGCCATGAAGTCTTTGTATTCTTGGTACACTGAAAAAAATAACTCATAAGATTTACTTAAAAAATGTATTGCAAGTATTTGCACGCAAATGATTTAAGTAAAATTTAATGCTGCAATATCAAGTAACACTCACTTGCAGGTTTCAATTTTACTTACTATAAAACATAACAATTCACAATTGTTATGTTTTATGGTAAGTAAAACATAACATTTACTTAATTACATCTAAGTTTTAAGTTTTATTTAAACAAATTAAGTAAAGTCTACTTGTTTTTCATAGGCAGGAACATCATTTTACTCAACATTTTAAATAAATTTTATATATCTGTAGTATTTGCTGTTATGAAGTAATTTAGTAGATTTTAATCATTTTCTTGTGCTTGACATTTTAATTTACTTGGTTGCATTAAGTTACCTTACTCACTAAAATTAGGTAATCATTGCCATTATTCTTTTGATAAATGTTACCAAATAAATTTAACCAATACTCTATGCATTTCATATATATTTATCACATACCACACAACTAAATTACAATAGAATGAAACTGTTTAAAATAAACAGTTTAACAACAACCATTCAAGTAAACCCACTACTATTGTGGACTGAATTGCCCAGAATGTACAACTACTGCATTAATAGTAAAAGCACATTATATTGGACTGCATTACAATTTGTACTTACAGTAAATTAAAGATGCATCTTCAGCAAAAGGTATTTAAAGTAAGACTAAGTATATTATTTAAAGAAAAATATTCATTCTACTGGAAGGTTGGTATGATTGGTAAATACACTGTACTACACATTATACACCACATCCAACATAGATCTGTTAACTCAGGCACTTCTCAAATATGCAATAAAAATCTTACAAACCTACACACTAAACAGTGCAATTTCAACATGTAAACCAGTCCTCTAGACTAGAGCACTTTTAAGAATGCAATTCAAACCTTAATGAAATAAAACCAACAGAAGAGCTTAATGTGTCTAACCATTCTAGATGAAGGATACAATCTTTACTGTGATTAACAGATACCTTATTTATACAAAAAAAGAAAAACATTTATGACAGGCAACTTCCCACTAGTAAACCAAGCTGAACTGGAACTCAGTTCTAATTATTGGTATTTCTTCACAAGGGTCCATGCATGATGCCACATTTTTCTCCTCTAGGATGACATTCATTTAGGACAGCAACTTCAACTTCAAGGTGTTTACTTTTGGGGACAGTTTAAATCCATCCAGCTCCAGCAAGAGGTAGTGTATGCCAAGTTCAGGGCATAAATCAGTCCCGTGAGCAGTGAGCAAGCTTTTGCAGTACTGTTGCACCCTGGCAAAATCTCATGGCCTTCGATAAGTATGGAGACATCAACTGGATCCTACCTGTTTTTTGAGGATGTGGTTACTGACATCACTCCAGCTGTCCTTCTGCATACAATGTACAAGTAAAAATAAGAATGTTATTGAGAAAAAAATAATACAACTGCATGAATCATTCAAAGTGACTTCATTATCAGGGAAGAATGAACAAAATAATATCTCTGTTCATTTGTCTGCTTTCCTCTTAACTTCAACATTAAATTAACCTGTCATTAAAAATTATTTTTACCAAGCAGTCTTCAAAAAGTTCCTCTTCCTTCTCGCCAAGGTACAGTATAAGGCTGTGGATAACAGTTTCACATCTGATCTCAATGCTCTGTTTCTGTGAACAGATTAAGAACATGAACATAACCATTATACATACACAGTGAACTGTCAAGTGAAAACACAAGTGCATATGTTTGCTCTTGTGTTTTAAATGCATGGACCCAGAGCATGCAAGGGCATTGAATCTACCAAGTGTGAGTCTTGTGCTGTATATGTGTATATGTGTAGGCCCATCTCCCTGTAAAAACAAACAAAACAAGCACACCTGACTCAGTCTGTCCAGGAGCGGCCTCATCTTGATCCCCATGACATCTCCCTTGGCTTTCATTAGCGTCAAAAGTTTTGGTGTGTATTCGTCAAGTGTGTGCATGAAGGTTTCCTCCAGGTGAATATTTATTCTCCTGAATTCCTCCTTGATCTGATGGACAATAGATTCACAAGAACAAAGATCAATATTTTTATATAAATTTACATGTTCGAAAAGAAAAATTAGTTCATTAAAAAAATTCATTTATTAATTATTGTTACAGCTCAATAAAGCAAGTGAAATGTTTAAAGCTTTATAGATTCACCTACCTCAGCTTCACAAAACAAAGTAGTCAAAGTCTTTGAAGTCAGCAGCGGCAGGACTATCACTCACAACCTTGAGTCTTCGATAGGAAAATGTGTTGGCCATTTTTTGCTTAATTAATTTAGCATTGTCCTTCTTCTTAACCTCGCTAAGGAGCTCCTGTCTGTCACTCTCTAGACTGTCGTTGGTTTCTCCACTTGGGTGTGGAGGAAGGAAGTTCACCTCGGCTCGCTTCGGTTTCTTGCAGTTTTTTTCAGGATGTCTCTCGCCATGGGACTTCCTTTTCAAGGAGTTGATGTGAAGCTCAGGACAAGGAACAGTGCGCCTTTTCAGCTTACTTCGGTAATTGGCCATCTTCATTTTGAGACCATTCTGCCACCCGTATGTGCCTGAATATGAAGTTCCTTGCTACCTCAACCATGGGTGCTTGTTCAGTAGAGCTTCTACAACTTCGAGCTGTTGAAGAGCAGAGTAGATACCTGGATCCTGAAGGACTGAGCCATCACGTTCATAAGCTTGATTTCCAGCTTCAAGA
Organism: Mugil cephalus; assembly: GCF_022458985.1. Taxonomy (NCBI): domain Eukaryota; kingdom Metazoa; phylum Chordata; class Actinopteri; order Mugiliformes; family Mugilidae; genus Mugil; species Mugil cephalus. The sequence continues at coordinate 192,053 of NC_061773.1, read as the reverse complement.
ATCCTTTCGACACCATATGAAAAGTTGGGTATCAGAAAATTGGTTCGCCATGGTTGTGATCGATACTCCACTGAAGGTTGTAAAATAATGGTGTCAGATGAGCTAGCCGAGGAACTCTCATCTTGAGTAGACTGATTCAGCAGTACTGGAGTGGAGGAAGCTGAGGCTCTCTGATAGGAGTCAATGTCAAAACAGATGGTTCTGTTTCAACTAGTTTGATTGTGTCCTTGTCTTTAACCACATCGGTTGATGTTAGTGTGAAGAATTGATTATCAAAATCTTTGTCCATGTGCAGCTGATTCTGTGCAGCTGCCAAAAGTTCATCTACAGTGCTAGGGATTCCATCTGGCAGGGTTAACTTATAAACTTATGTCTCTTCAATAACAACACGCAGTTGAGTTGGGGCAGACATGATCACAGTCTTGGGCAAGCAGAACTGCAAGAGCTAAGAAAGAAGACGTGGTGATAAAGCAAAAAATAATAAACAAAATACTAAAAAACAAATAATATATTTTCACACCCTGATTAATACATGCCCTACACAAATCAAAGTATAAATTAATATTTTTACAAAAGAGGAAATCATTACATTTTTTTTTTTTATGATTTTTGATTTAATGAAACATTGTCCATGCACTTTGCAGTTTCACTACAAACACTAAGGTGTCATGAACAATGATGATTTGTAATATTTCAGCAAAGTCAGGAAACCCAGCAGTGGAGTCATATACCAACATCATGCCAACACGGTAACTAGTGCCTTGAAATTCTGCCTGGTTGGTTAAAATAACACCTGTCTCCTTGGGAAATTTCTGTGATAGAAATTCCTGTACGTTCTCATTGACAACTTCTAATGGAACTCTTGACATCTTTGATACAGACACGGCAGGCTGTTTTGCAACTAAAGCTTGGAGATGCCATGCGATCATGGACTGGTGTTTGTTTGCCATAGACTTTATAATATTACGAAAGCAACTAGTCTGTCTTACAATCTTCTTAAAGAAGCGGTGCTTTCCTTCAAAACTCATTGTCCATAAGGACACTAGTGGGCCAAATGATTTAATGAGCTGGGGATAGTGCTCTCTAGTGTTTTGGGATCAGGTTCACTTGTGGGAAAACACTAGTAAATCTATGTCTGTGCTCAGAAATCAGGCTATCGAGGAAACCAATGCTTTCATCTGTGTGAGTAGGTGACATAACCAGCTCAACAAGATCTTTGAGTGTCATCAACAACTGCCATGCTTGTTCTTCTTCCTGTACTTTGGAGCAAATCATAAGTGGAAGTAGCCTCAATAAACACTAATTTTCAGTTGCATTACCACCAATGGTTTTACGGGAGGCAAAGGTTGGTGGTATAGCTTGAGGACAATTTGTCCTGTCTTTCCACTTGTATGGAAACTGTTTGATTATTCTATTGAGCTCTTCAAGAGAAAAATATTTTTTCTTTACCAAATTATCTAAACACAATGCCATTTCTAAAGGTACAATACCCTCAAGTAAATCATGTAGAACATCGGGTGGGTAACCTGTTGTCACATGAAAATGATTTAATCTTTCAGTAATTGTACACCGTCTTTTAACTCCACAACTATGAGTGTTACTAGCGAATGCTGCTTCAATATCCAACATGTGATGCTCTTTTGTTCTACCTGGGAATGCTCCTGTCCTGACCTCAAATTCCTGAAACTGTGATCTCTCTCCTACACAAAATCTGCAAATGTGTGACCCACTGAGAACCCCCAACTGAGTGGGCACCAAGATATTGGCACTCACAGAAAATACAGTGCCCTTTATTATTTTTCCTAAACAGGACACAAAAAGACCATCTTCTTCAAGTCTTTTCAAATCACTTAACAACGGATCTAGCACTTGGGGATAACGGAATTTCTTAATGTCGTTTGCCTTGCACAAAACAGATAAGTAAATAGATGATAATGTAGACCTCAATACAGATGGAATATCAGCAAACACCCAGTAAACACCTGTTACTTTGTGCTTCTTACGAGAGGTTCCTAATAGATTGCATATTTCGAAGTCATCAAAGTAAAGTAGAAGTGAAAGCCTTAACTCTTCTCCACAAAGAAATGTGTTTTCCTTGAAGTGGGTACCATCATGAAAACTAGTGTACTGGCATGAAGAACCACAATGTCTTACACTTTGAAAACCTTCTCCTGGATGTCACTATTTTTCAGAAATTGTGGCAAGGATTGCAAAACAGGTATATACTGAAAGGTCTTTCCTTCTTTTGCATCTAGTATATACTCAACAGGTTCAACAATAGAGAAATGTTCCTTTAAATAACTATTTCTCTTGTATGCCATACCAAGAGAGCCTTCTTCACTAAAGGCTACACTAAGAGGATTTAACTGGCAAAGGCTTTTTACTAAATCTGTGATCACCACTTCTTCAACAGTGAAGTTATGGTTTTGTAATGTGCTATGGACAATATTTTTAATAACAGGTGCAGATGCTGAACAATTAAATAAATTGAAGCTCCTCTACAATCTGTCTATACATCTTCTAGGCACATTGAATATACAGTGTAACTTAAGCAATAAGGAACCAAGCTCATCAACAATAACCTCGACTAAATCTTCACCCTCTTGGACAAATGTTTCATCAGAAGTAACTTCATTTTCAATCAAACTACTATCCTCTGTTACCTCACTTGCCTGACTTGAATGTGTCTGGAATACAGTATTTTTAAAATCTTCAATGCAGTGAGGATTGTGCTTTCTTCTTTTGTGTGAAGCAAAAGTTGAATATATATTCGTACTGTAGTCACAATCTTTAAAAACACAATTAACAGTTTTGTGCTTTTTCAGATGCCCGAGGTGTTCAAAATATTGGTTCTCTGTGTTAAAACTACATGAATTACATACAAGACACGGAAATCAAACTATCTGCCCTGAGTGTTGAGTCTTTGTATGATTTCTGGACAAATGTGCATGAAGTGCCCTCCAACTTTTAAATAAACAAGGACAATCTGAGTACAAGCAGGGAATTGACCGACCTTGACCAGCGTGTGGATGCTTCAACCTATAATGTTTTAAGAGCTCTAAACATTTTGTTGACCTAAAATTGCATCTTTTGCACGACCACCTCATATCACAAGAGACCTAGTCTTTCTCCCTGATGAATTTCTCCTCGACCTCCTCTCCCTAGACCTCAACTCCAACTGCCCTCCAAAGGGCACCCTGAAAATGAAGAGACACAATTTGTGGTATTAAAACAATGGTCTAAAATATTCAGCCACAATTTTAATATTACTTTATAATGGATGAATCAGGGAAAATAACAAAACAATATTACATCATGCATACATTATTTTCTACTTGTCTGAATGATGAGAATAATGTTCTGCTCTGATTTGCCTCATGTTGATAGACAGAAAAACATTTTAAAAAGACTTTAAAACAAAATAAACTATATCATGAACAAACGTAAATGAACATTTTGTTTTGTCTAGCTAAATAAAACAATTAACACATGACAGATTTATTTGCAGGGAGAACTTGTAATGAATAATCAGTTCAATCGATTCTTTCATTTAACTACAAAAACATGAATCCTGAATATAACATAACATAACATAACATAACATAACATAACATAACATAACATAACATAACATAACATAACATAAAAAAGTTGTTAACCCAAATTAATGCAGGCTGGTGAAAATATCAGAGGTGGGTAGTAACGAGTTACATGTATTTGAGTAAGTTTTTGAAAAAATTGTACTTCTAGGAATATTTTTAAATCACCATACTCTTTAATTTTACTTGAGTAGATTTGTGAAAAAGAAACTGTACTCTTACTCCGCTACATTAGGCTACAATGAGATCGTTACTTCTCCCGCGTTTACGGCTCATTTTAATGTTTTATTTTGACAGAGAGCGAGACTTCGGCCAAAGGCTCTACCACGTGACTGTGTTTCACCAATCAAACATAGCGCGCAGTCTCGTCACGTGACCATGCTCAACCTCAGCGGCGGATTGCGGCTTAACAAAAACGGATGAAAAATGTCAAAATCAACGGTCAGCAATGCAGACACAGACGAGGTGGAACACCCATGGCCTCACACTGAAAGCATGTTTGACTTACAAAAAGTGCAAAACAGCAGCTACATTATGCGGTGTCTTCTGTGTGTACCTAAACAAACGGTAATCTCCAGCTGAAATGTCAAAATTCAAAAACTCAACATCTTGAGTTTTATTGATTATTATTTAATTTTTATTGAAGTACTTGGATTAACCTCATTATTTTATTTGAAGCTATTTTGTAATTAATTTTAATTAATTCTATTGATTGGTTTAACTCTAATTTGTCCAAAGCTGATTATTTTGTATTTGTCTGTCTGATTGAATGCTTGTGTTAACAAATAAATCACACGTTACTCAACAGTTACTCAGTACTTGAGTATTTTTTTCACCAAGATCTTTTTCACTCTTAAGTAATTATTTGGATGACTACTTTTTATTTTTACTTGAATCATATTATTCTGAAGTAACAGTACCTTTACTTGAGTACAATTTTTTGCATCCCTTTATATAGTATATAGTATTTCTAGGTTTATGTACATACAACTATAAAACATTTAAATTGTATTAGGAAACCTAAGTAAAACTTACTTTTACCCCATAATTCATGCATTCTGACTCTTGCCAGCTGCCTGTATACTAGAAATGATGTGCTGGAGCTTGACATTGATTTCAGGTACCTGGTGGCATTGATTGTGTGTAATTTATGGCATTGGAAATAGCATCTTCAGCAGCAGGTTTGCACACTTTATTGATTGTTTTTTGCTTGTTGGTCTTTGGATGTGCGCAAGCGGGCTCCAGGGTTGTCCTTACAAGCAGGGCCTTTCCTTGAGTATATACCTCACTCATTTCATTATATGGGTCCCCAATTAATCCATCCTCTAAGTAGTTGTTCATGCTGTCTCCTGAAGGGGGTGGATCAACATGTAGTTGTTCAAATTCTTTAATGACACTCAGTTTTGTTATGTTAGCTGCTAATTCTGTTTCCAGCTCAAGTTGTTTTTATGATAGCTTCTTCCCTTTCCAGAGCTTGTTTCTGTGTCAGCATGGCTGCACGTGCCAACAATTCAGCCTTTCATCCTTGCAGCTTGAGCTTTGCAGATGCAATAGAAGATAATGAGGACCTCTTTGAAACTTTTGAACATGTACTCTACATTTAAAGCGCTGTCCAGTGGGGTAACAGTTTTTGATAACACATCTTTGCTTTCTGACACATTGTACATAGGGGCATGAGCAGTCCATTTTGTCACTTCATCCATGAATTCCTTTAAAGTGGTTGCCTTGGGTTTATACCATCTGATCAACTTCTCCTTCCTTTGCATCCTGAGTGCTCATTAAATCATGCACAAAATCATTCAACTCTTCCATTTCTTTGCATAGTTTATAAAACTAATTTTCCATTTTGGATTTCACAACTTCAATATTACACACATTTTCCATCAATTGATGATTTCATTCTTCTTTTTTGTTAATGCACCCAGTTTTGCATTCCTTGATGCTTTCAATCTCTTGAGCCTTTCCCCAAACACGTTCTCAATGTCACTTTCCAAGATCTCTAAATTCTCTGATTTTTCATTTGACTCCATTTTGTAATTTGATCATTTGACTCCAAGTCAGTCCTCCTTTTGTATGTCACTTTATTGTTTTTGAACTTCCAATAAAGTGCATTGATTTATGCAGTGCGTTTGCATTTGTCCAAAGACGTTTTCCATGTTTCGGAAATTCCCATTGAATTCACGTCCATTGAACGCACCATCATTTAACACTGTTGACAGTCTCCATCCAAGTGGAGCGGATCACGTCATTCATTCATAAACAAAGGGAGACATGGATGCAGACGGTGCACTGCAAAATTATTATTAAAAGATTATTATTCTTGTTCTGAGAATATTTGTCTTTGTATTTCTTAGTTAGTAAGTAGGTCCTACAACTATATATTTTTCACAGAAAGCTGAATTAGTAAATGGTCTTGCTCTTATATAGCGCTTTTCTACCTACTCAAAGGTACTCAAAGGTACTCAAAGCGCTTTTACAGTCAGAGAGACATCCCCCCATTCACTCACACAAGCACACACACATTCACACACCAATGCCAGTTGCACTGGGAGCAACTGGCATTGCTCAGGGATATGGCACACTCGGGGGATTGAACCGCTAACCCTTTGGTTCATGGACAACCCGCTCTACCTACTGAGCCTGTAAAAAAAACAAACAAAAAAAAAAATAAAAATCGGATGCTCCATACCCATTTCATTTTGACAGCATTCAAAAAGCTGATTATGTTTCACAAGTGACTTACAGACAGACATTTTTGAAGTTCAATTTAGATGACCGCTGTTTGAAAAAACAGTGTTTTGACTCAAATCTCATGCACATGTGTCTTGTCCCTGGTCCGGGAAACCTATTTGGGCAAAGAGATGCAGCAGGTAATGTAATGTCTCCTTAGAGGGGTCCTCCATGCTGGGAGCGGTGTCCGGGCTGCTGCTGGGGGCGCTGTCCCTGGGTCCCTTTGGTCCGGCTGGCTTTCGTCTGTCAGGGTCGGGGGGCCTGGGTGCTGGTGCCCCCTGTGGCTCAGCTTGTGACTCCTCCCAGAGTGGATGGCCCCAAAGATGGCGCTTCCTCGATTCTCAGTGTCATCCCATGTCTCCCTGTTGTCAGTATTGTGTGTGTGTGTGTGTGTGTGTGTGTGCAGTATGGAGGGTGGGGGTAATTGTTTTTGATTTATGTACTTGTAATTGTTTTTTGTTTTTTGTGTGTAAAGCACTTTGTGGTGCATGTCCATGCATGAAAGGTGCTTTATAAATAAAGTTTGATTTGATTTGATTTGATTTGATTTTACTTAGGAATTACATTATTCTCAGGAAAAAGTTGCTTACACTGTTTCAGGTGCTGTTCAATCATATTTCTCAGTCTTGATACAGTCTGCACAGATAAAACAGGAGCAAAAAGTATCTGAACTATCTCAATTAAGTCCAAAACAAACTGAACATACTAATTTTTCTCTGCAGTATTCAGCAGAAAAGGCATGATCTGTTAGGAGGCAACTTGTTGCCCTCTTTTGGTTTACTTTCATGTCTGCTTTTCTCACTTCAGATGTGTGGAGTGAGCTGCTGATTGCTATGCTGGGGCTGGGCTACCTTCCCACCTGTTTCACATCTCTCGTTATGTTGAACCATACTTAAGGACTCTCCACTCTACCATTCTCTGCCAGTTCTTCCAGTTGCCAGTCCTCCAGCTAGCCTCTGGAATCGTGTTATTTGTGTATTAGACTTTTTGCTCAAGACCTTTTGTTAATAAAACTTCTGTTGAGCCTGAACATCTGAGTCCTGCGCTTGGGTTCATTCTCTCCCATTTTGCCACGACACACAACATGATCTTCAGCAATGTCAGCATTTCCCCTGAGGACTGTTTAAGTTACCATTTGATGCCAAGGTACTGCCACTTATAGGGCAGGGTTTGTCACGTACATCTACTAGTGACAAAGGAAAACTCTGCATAGCTGAATCGAACACATCCAACTCCATCTGTCCAGACAGAACAAGGTATTTTAAAACACTTAATTTCCATTGGTGCAACACCCTCGAGAATGTGTATTATGTCCTGTGGAGTTTGCCGAATGAGGTCAAAGGCTGGAAAATCAAACAGCTTGCTCCTTCTGTTTATACCAGGGGTCAGCAACCTGCGGCTCTCCGGTACCACATGCAGTTCTCTGTGGCAAGCGGTGCGGAGCAAAGACGCTGATCAAAGCCGTTCACTTTTTTTACGCTAACCGCCTCAGAATAGCGGCAACTAGTCACTCATCAGTGAACAAGTGACAGTTACACAACAACTGAATGACACTGAATGCCACACCACACTCACGGTTGTAACATCAAACAACCAAAAAACACTGAACTCCCACAGTGCATTGCAGCACATTAACTAGTTGCTGTCGAGTATTTAATTCAAATGTATTTTTATTTTAGTGTGTTTTTTTTTTTTTTTTTAAATATATAATTCAGCAGTTGTTTCATTTCACCAATGCAACACACAACAGGCCTAGCATAGATGTGAAAATGATATATACAGTGTTATCTTTTTAGATGTCAAAGGGGTTTTGTGGCTTGGGGTTTGTTTCCTAAAATATAATAAACCATCAGTAATTTATTTACTGAAACATGTGACCCGGGAGGATTACAGATCTCTATTTCATCAGTGTATAAAATGATCTGTAAAGCAGAAGGCTTCACTGAAAACAGTTGGTGAGATTTGAAAAGGCTCCCATCAACAATATCATACAAAAATCCATCTTTGTGGCAACTCTGTGGCGTGGTGTGAATCCTAGGATACCAAGGATATATAGTAAAAACTTCTGTTTTTAATTCCAATAACTCTTGATTGTCCTTCCTTAACTCGACAAACCCATTGAGACACAACTACCTCCTCTGGTTTAACTGGGTTAAAAAGCCACTGGATGGCGCTGTCTTGCATATACAGTGGGGGAAATAAGTATTTGATCCCCTGCTGAATTTGTAAGTTTGCCCACTTCCATAGAAATGATCAGATTCTGGTTTTTATGGTTGTTTACTGGTTATGGGTATAGACAGAATATCAATTGAAAATGCATAAAAAACACACAATCTAAAAGTTATAAATTGTTATGTATTTTATTAAGGGAAATAAGTATTTGATCCCCAACAATTCACTTAGAATTCAGGCTCCTACAGATTGGCTGGTGCGCATGTGGCACACAGCTGTGCTCAGTCAACTAATTACCAATACTCCTGATCTTAACTCGTCATGTATATAAAGCACACCTGCTCTAAGAATCAGTTTCTTACATTCCAACTTCTACAGCACCATGGGCAAGACCAAAGAGCTGTCAAAAGATGTCAGGGACAAGATTGTAGACCTGCACAAGGCTGGTATAGGTTACAAAACCATCAGCAAAAGGCTTGGTGAGAAGGTGACAACTATTGGTGCCATTATTCGCAAGTGGAAGACCCATAAAAGGACCATCAACTGTCCTCGGTCTGGAGCTCCCCGCAAAATCTCGCCTCATGGAGTGAGGATGATGATGAGAAAGGTGAGGGAGCAGCCTAAAACAACACGGCAGGAGCTTGTTAATGATCTGGAAGCAGTTGGGACCTCCGTCACCAAGAAAACAGTTGGCAACACACTGCGCCGTTATGGATTGAACTCATGCAGTGCCCGCAAGGTCCCCCTGCTCAAGAAGGCACATGTACAGGCCCGCCTTAAGTTTGCCAGTGAACATCTAAATGACTCAGAGAAGGCTTGGGAGAAAGTGCTGTGGTCTGACGAAACCAAAGTTGAGCTATTTGGCATTAACTCGACCCGCCGTGTTTGGAGGATGAAAAAACGTGAGTGTGACCCAAAGAACACCATACCCACGGTTAAGCATGGAGGTGGAAACATCATGTTTTGGGGCTGTTTTTCAGCAAAGGGTACAGGGCAACTTCACCGCATTATGGGGCCAATGAATGCAGCCATGTACTGTAACATCTTGGACAAAAACCTTCTTTCCTCAGCAAGAACACTGAAGATGCCTCGTGGGTGGGTTTTTCAACATGACAATGACCCAAAACATACTGCCAGGACAACAAAGGAGTGGCTCAAGAAGAAGCATATTAAGGTCATGGAGTGGCCTAGTCAGTCTCCAGACCTTAACCCAATCGAAAACCTGTGGAGGGAGCTGAAGCTCCGAGTTTCCAAGAGGCAGCCAAGAAACTTGAAGGATTTAGAGACTGTCTGTAAAGATGAATGGGCCAAAATCCCTCCTGCGCTGTGTGCAAACCTGGTGACTAACTACAAGAAAACGTCTCATCGCTGTGCTTGCCAACAAAGGTTTCTCTACAAAGTACTGACTTGTGTTATGCTTGGGGATCAAATACTTATTTCCCTTAATAAAATACATAACAATTTATAACTTTTAGATTGTGTGTTTTTTATGCATTTTCGACTGATATTCTGTCTATACCCATAACCAGTAAACAACCATAAAAACCAGAGTCTGATCATTTCTATGGAAGTGGGCAAACTTACAAATTCAGCAGGGGATCAAATACTTATTTCCCCCACTGTATGTGGTGGCCATGAAGGAGAAAGGATCTTGAAAACTGACTAATGTTGCCAGTACTTCCTCTTGTAGCTGTTCCATGGTGCCTGAATGTCTTTCAAAGATCCTCTTCATTCACTTTCTCTCAAGGTGCTCAAAAGAGTACTTTGATACTGCTGGACTTCAGAAACAATGTTGTTGATGCTCCTCTGAAAGACAGTCAAGAATGTAGTGTAAGATACATGATGTTTGTCCAATACAACTAGCATAACCATTCTTAAGACTCATTTGAAGATTGATCATACCAAAAAGTTCACTGTCCTTGAACGATGTGGAGCATTTGCATGTTCAAAATTACATCAAAATATGTCTCCCCCTGTTGCTTGTAGTTACTGAAAGATGCTAGCACTAATACTAATTGCATCCTAATAGCACCAGCATTACAACAATTAAAGCTAACATTAAGTTTTGAAAAATATTGAAATTGAGGATAAATATGAGGCTGTTGTTACAGGTGGACAGTTGGAATATGAAATTATCCAGAGAAATGTCAGGTTACACCCTCTCGGGGTACTTACACTTTTTTCAGAGTCAAAGCACTGTTCAAACACTTTCAAGGTGCATTTCAAGCCTTTCATGCACCATTCCACTGTGGGAAATTGCATATTTTATTAAACATACATATAAACTCAATTATTATTTGGCTTCCACATATTAAATCAAATGTATCATAAACACAAAGTCTATATTTGTAATGTAACTGTCAGCAAGATCCTGAAAATTATATTAGTCAATCAGCTGTGTTGTGTTGTCAATTTGAAAATGATTGATCTCATTTGTGGTACCAACATGACATACAGTAAGGTATGTGCCTTAACTGTAGCTACAACAGCAAAACTGCATAAAAACAGAGTCAAAATGGTTACAAATGTGCATTACATGGTCTGCGGGATTTACAAATGTATACAAGTATTGGGTACCTATGGACACCAGTTTCACTTACCCAAACTATAACCATCTCTCCCTCACATTTATGGCAAATGTAGCTGCATGTCTAATATTTGCACTTGATGCACCAGCTCCTTCCTGTAAGTATGTTGTGTTAACAATATACATTAATATACTATGTACATATAAGACGTTCACATCAAATGTTGAATAATATTATCATACAAAACTGACAATATACCTGATTATCAGGGTGTGGAATCTGAAGACATGTAGGCTGTGGGTTCAACATTTCATTTGAGATCACAGGTATGTTGACGCCACTGTTGGTCCTTTGCATTCCCTGTGTTTCAGTGGCACAGTCAGAAAAAACTGGGATGTCAAAATGTTCACTTCCAACTTGAGATAGGTCAGTTGTAGCTGATGTCATCCATCCAATAGGTGGGTGTCCAGTGGCAAAATACAAAGCATGTTTGCATCTAATATGGTAGTAAAAGGAGTTGAAGACTCTGTATTCAGCAGTACAGCCATCAATCCCGCATATAACACGAAGACCGGGACTGCGACTATGTGCCATTCATGTGGCTCAAGAGGGACTTCAATGTTAAGGCAATGAAAACAAAGTAAATTGCACACCTCCAACAGGCCATGTTCCGCCGAAAAAGAAATTCGCTGGACAGATGAATGCTGACAGAAGATGTTTAAGCCATGGAAAAATCTCCACTAATCTGAAAAATGAGTCTATACTAGAAAAACACAAATAGCAAAAAGGAGTAGTACAGGTATTTGATCTTTGTAGTACGAGCAGCACTACATATAACTGCTTCTGTCTGAATCATTTGAACTTAATTTTGGCGGGCACATACTGAGAGGTCAGTATCTGGACGGGTGGCGGGGTGGATCATAGTGATGTGATTATACAGGGATCAACAACCGGCCTAGAAATTAAAATATCATTTATAGTTCCAGTATTCGCCAATTATGTATGTTTGTATGTCATTATTATCAGTTATTTACGCATTTTACACAGACTGACATGGTCTGCACCAACCCCCCTTCACTACCCTCATGTGGTCAAGTCTGCTCTGCGACGTTTGGGAGAACACAGCCTATCTGGACTGGATTCTGCTGCGGTAAGAAGAAAACACCGGTATATTAAAAATTATAAAGTTATAATTTTTTCAATTACGTTACAGTTTTACTCTTCACATTTACTCCACTCATCGCGAAAACTGTGTATCAATGAATATCGGCCTCTTCAATCTGAAATACAGCTAATTAGCTAACTTAGCTAACGTTAGATGACTTTGCAGGTTTGATAACGTTACTACAACATGGTTAGTAGTGTTTTGTCTGTGAAGGTTCTCAGTCATCCAGGTCATGGTAATCCAAAAAAGCGTTGAATAAGTTCAGATGGACTTGACCTTATTCAACGCTTTTTTGGATTAGTAGTGTTTTCTTATGCTTTTTCTCACTAATTGAAAATGTTGTTGATAACGTTAAATTTTCCGCAATAATTTTTTTTTCATGTGCTCTATGAATGTGGATATATTAAAGCAACAGTAACTTGCATATTAAAGCAACAGTACACATGAAGCAAGCAGGTCACCGCAGCCATAGTCTGTGACCGCAGCTCTGTGTGTTGATGAGAGAGAGGCCTGCGTGTTGCCACACAGATAGATTTACCTGGTGAACAAGCAGTGAAAGACAGCATGGATTCGTTACTTTATAGAACTGGCCAGCTAGGTGTGCTGAACGCATTCTGTAAAACAAGAAAATCATTATATTTTAATGATTTGACATGATTTAGGTTCTAATTGTTTTGAATCTGTGAATGAAGAGTATAGAGAGGTATAGAGAAGAAGTATAGAGAAGAGTATATTTTAAAATATCTCCTCAGCATAGCCAAGGCTAGCTAAGCTGGAGTAGCTTTATGGTGGTAAATGGTCAAATAATGACATTTAAGTTACTGTTTGCCTTATTGTTTGTCATTTCCACATATTGAATTTAGCCTTTGCTCAGTCACCCTTGAGTAGCTTATCCAGGTGTCAGATTCTTTGTCACTTTTGACAGCTGAAAGACTGAAAAACTGATCTAGAGTGATCCAACTTTACCTATCCATGACTTGTGATGTTTTTTCATGCCTTCCAGGAGCAACTAAAAGGGCCTTAACATTGGAATTGGATGACGTTACTGTTTAGGTTCTAAATAGTATGTTTAGGTGTTGTTGCATATGCTACATAATATTAATGTGTATTACCATTTAACTTAATTATTGATTATGCATGATGATACTGATCTCAGAAACAAAATGTATTTCAGCTATTTTGCTATCTCACAACTCCAAGTGTCTATTTTTTTTTATTTAAATTTATTCTTAGATAATAGATGGAATAACACAGACACTGCAATTTACCTTGTCAAGTTGATTAGTGCTAAATTTATAGGTAAAAATGGTATATGGTTTTTAATTCTAAAAGGTTTGTTAATAATTTGACTTTGTTTACAGCTGCGAGCATAGATGAGGCCTTACTCAACACCCTCAGTCGGGATGATTTAAGAGACCTTTTTCCTGGGCCAGAGAACTTTCTCAGGAGGAAACAACTGTGGGCTCTTATTAGCCAAGAGGTAAGTTTTTTTTTTTTTTTTCTAAAAAAAAACAAAAAACAAAACCTAGCACAACAGATATTGTGCCATGGTTTGTCTCCACTCCCTTGTCCATGTCCTGTTTTATTTTGAAGTTCTGTGTCTTGTCTTCCTGTGTTTTCCCTCCTGTGAGTACCTCGTGTGTCTCACATGTATGCAGTTGCCCCACCTGTGTCTTGTTTCCTCATGTATTTGACTTCAATGTTTTCCCTGTTTTGTCCTTTGTTGGTTCGTCTGTGTCCATGCCGTGTGTTCCTGTGGTGCCTCCGTGAGTTAATAAACTCTTTTTTGTTTTACTGCACTAGTTTTCAGGGTCCAGTTCCCTAAACCGTAACATGTTATTTCTAATTGTGTCTGTCATTTATCTTGTAATAATTGGGGTCCAAACAGCAAAGCTGCGAGGAACCCTTTGTGATTCTACGTTTTCTTATTATTATTATTGGGTTCCAAGCATTATTGGGGTCCTATTGTTATCCTGCGTGTTTCTTCTTCCTATTTAGGTGGATGCCCAGAGGGCGTCCACATTCTTGTTCTCCGAATCTTTATTATCATTTTTAAGGGCTACGGGGCTTTGTCTGAGGCCTAGCCCCTATAGCTTTTCGCGAAAAACTGCAAAAAATTTCCCATTGGAAATGAATGGGATGGACGAAAAAAAGAACCCCAAAAAAAAGAGACAGTTTTCAAAGTCTACTGCTCAGGCATACTTTCACCTAGATACTTTATTTAAACTTTAAAATGTAGACACGAGCCTTGTGTATTGGTGCATTGTTATCTCGTTTTGATAGGTCTTATTGTTGTTGATCAATCACTGTTCAATGACCATGACCTTTTTCAAAAAAAGTCGTTTTAGAGTGTGGAATGTTCGTACTTAGAGGGAGAGAGTGTGTGTGGAATCGCCTGAAATTTTTCTCTTTCCACGCTCGTCCTGGCCACAATTTACACACCAGACACATGATTTCTTCCATAGTTGTAGAAAAACTTGTTGTGTCTCTCACAATGTATTCAGCAAAGCAGTGAGACGCACAGAATTTAAACTGCGAGCCTCTGTTTGCGGTAAAGTACCTGTCTCCACTCCATTCACTCCAATGCAAAGATTTTCTAAGAAAAGGAGAAGGATCTTTGTCTTTAACTCGTGAGTGTATCCAAAATATTTACTCTACAAGGACAAAAAAAATTTCAAAGTCTTCAGGAAGGTCTTACGACACCCACGGTCTGCTTATTTTTCTGATAGGAGCTAAGGTTTTGTCACAGTAAGTCCAAATGTGAGACCAGCGAAAAGGGGGGAAATCTAGCTGTCCAAGCAGCGAAGCTGCAGGAACCCCATTGTTTTTGGTAGTGTTATTATTGTTATTATTATTATTATTATTGGGGTCCAAGCAGCGAAGCTGCTGGAACCCATTGTGTTTCTACGTTTTCTTCTTCTTCTCCTTCTTATTATTCTTCTGTCTTCTGCCATTGGAATCTATGGCAGCCCATAGAACCGTATGGTAAAAAGTTGTGAAAGTTTGCACGTTGATTAAGGACAGTAGGATCTTTAATTTGCCTGAGTTACATGTTGCCAATAAGAACGCTCTTGCGCCACCAATGGGTCAAAGTTGGAAATAAATTTGCGCACGTAACTTTTGAACCGTATGCCCGAAATTTACAAACAAGGTATCTTTCGTCAAAATGCGTCATGATAGATTTTCCACCAACTTGGATTTTGTCAAAAACCTTTAAAAAGTTTCACTTGTCGCAAATTTTGTCCGATTCTCACGAAAATCGGCACAGACTATCTTTAGACCAAGCCGCACAAAAGTTACTAATTGGCGTCCTCACCGTCGCATTTGTATGCCCACCACAGTCAATCAAATATGGTGGCGAAGGTGCCGTTTTCGATGTGAACTCATATCTCGGCAACGTTGTGACATATTGACATCACATTTGAGAATATGGGTCCTGACTCGGCCCCAAGTGGACACGATGAATTTGGTGTCGTTTGGCCTCTAGGGGGCGCTGTAATTTGAAAAACATGTTTTTTCCTCCTATCTCTTGATGGGTTTGTTTTTGAAATGACTTTGTGACATCCACATGTACTATAGGGTGCCCCATTGATAGTTAATGCCAAGTTTTGGTGTAAGCCAATCGTTGTTGGTGGTGACGCCGCCAAACAGGAAATTTGCGCGTATCTCGGCGATGCTTTGACTTCCGAAGACCAAACTTGGTTGGACACTTTGGGACTCCCTTCGAAATGTGCAATACAAATTTGGTGTCATTCGGACAGTAGGGGGCGCCGAAATTAACAAAACTGCGTTTTTGCTCTTTTCTCGTGTTAGGATTTTTGACTAGATTTTCATGTCTGCTGATATTGTGGAATGTCCCCTTTCAGGATCTGGCATAACTCTTCACGTAATCGTAAGAATTTGGCCACCATATTGGATTTTGTCAAAAACCTTTAAAAAGTTTCACGCGTCTAAAAATTTTCTCTGATTCTCACGAAAACCGTCACAGACCATCTTCAGACCAAACTGCACAAAAGTTACTTAGTGGCATTTTCATTGTCTAATCCGTTTGCCCGCAACAGCCAATCAAATTTGGCGGCGAAGGTTCCAGACCGGATGTGAGGTCATATCTCGGGAACGCTTTGACATATCGAAATCAAATTTGCCCGTACGTCTCCAGCACCCACCCAAGGAGACATGCCAAATTTGGTGTCATTCAGGCACTAGGGGCCGCTGTAATTAACAAAAATGCGTTTTTACTCTTTTCTCTTGATTTCCAAGTACATTTTCATGTTTGCTGATACCGTTAAATGTCCCCTTTCAGGATCTGGCAAAACTTTTCACGCAATCGCAAGAATTTGGCCGCCATATTGGATTTTGTCAAAAACCTTTAAAAAGTTTCACAGGTCACAAATTTTGTCTGATTCTCACGAAAATGGGCACAGACTATCTTTAGACTGAGCCGCATAAAAGTTGCTTAGTGGCATTTTCATTGTCCAATCTGTTTGCCCACTACAGCCAATCAAATTCGTCAACCAGGAAGGCCGCTTGTATTTCCGCCAATCCTTGTCCTATTCACTAGAAACTTCTCATGTAGCCTTATGGCCCATGGCCGATGTGCTTGGACCCCCTTATTGCTGCATGCAGCTATATTATTATTATCATTCCGCTTTCTTCTGCCATTGGAGTCTATGGCAGCCCATAGAACCGTATGGTGAAAAGTTGTGAAATTATGCACAAAGCTTAAGGACAGTTGTATCTTTAATTTGACTGAGTTACATGTTGCCAGTAAGTACACTCTAGCGCCACCAACAGGTCAAAGTTGGAAGTACATTTGGACTTTTGAACCGTATGCCCAATTTTCAAAAACAAGGTATCCTTGTGATCCTTGGATCGTGTGTCCTATGACGTCATGATAGATTTTCCGTCATTTTGGATTTTGTGAAAAACCTTTAAAAAGACTCACGGGTCGTAGATTTTGTCCGATTCTCACAAAAAATCGCCACAGACTATCTTCAGACCTAGCCGCACAAAAGTTCCTAGATGGGTTTTTTTCATTTCCACTTCGTTCGTCTGCTGCGGCCAATCAAAATCAGCGGCGAAGGCGCGGTTTTCAATATAAGCTCATATCCCAGCAACGATGTGACATATTGACATCACATTTGGCAATATGGGTCCTGACCTGATCCCAAGTGAAAATCATGAAGTTGGTGCCATTTGGTCTCTAGGGGGCTGTAATTAGAAAAAAATGGTTTTTCTCATATCTCTTGATGACTTCATATTTGAAATGACTTTGTGACATCCACGGGTACTATGGGGTGCCCCATTGATAGTTCATGGCAACTTTTCATGTTAGCCAATCGTTGTCGGCGGCGACGCCGCCAAACAGGAAGTTTGCTCGTATCTCGGCGACACTTCCGAATTCCAACCTTGGTTGGACGCTTCGGGACTCCCTTCGAAATGCGCAATAAAAATTCGATGTCATTCGGCCTCTAGGGGCGCTGTAATTAACAAATTGCGTTTTTGCTCTTTTCTCTTTGACGTGTTAGTATTTCAAAGAAAATTTTCATGTTAAGTGAAACTTTGGAATGTCCCCTTTCAGGATCTGGCAAAACTTTTCACACACTTGTAAAAATTTGGCCGTCATATTGGATTTTGTCCAAAACCTTTAAAAAGATTCACAGGTCGCACGCAAATTTTGTTCGATTCTCCCGAAAAATCAGCAGAGACTATCTTCAGACCGAACCGCACAAAAGTTACTTAGGGGCATTTTCATTGTGCAATCCATTTGCCCGCTACACCCAATCAAATTTGCCGACGGAGCCGCCAACCAGGAAGTCAGCTCGTATTTTCGCCAATCTTTGGCTGATTCACTCGAAACTTCCCTTCTAGCCTTATGACCTATGTGCTTGGACCCCCTCATTGCTGCATGCAGCTTTATTTTTAATATCGTTTTCATTGTTATTATTATCATTATTATTATCATCATTAGTAGTAGTAGTAGTAGTTTTGTAGAAATTCCTTAGTCCATGACCCCTGACCCCTGCCCTTTCTCCGCTGAGTCCTCTCCAGGACAGGTATGATATGTCTCTGTCCTGCTAGTGTTTCATGAGCTAATGCCTTACTTTGCTTACATGAAGCACATGGTTTATGTATTAAAGCAATGATTTTGAATGGTTTCAATCATTAAACGCAAGAATACGAAAACGATCTAACTTGTGAGGGAAAACTAGCCATGTCTGGTATCTGATTGATTTAGAAAAAAACGTGATCTGTTTTCAATCAAACCTTTCTGCATAAAAAACAAACCCAGCTAGAGCACTAAGGGTTTGCCTCTGTTCTTCTTGTAGTTGCTGTCAAACCATATCCTGACCTTTGACCCTAAACCACCTCACCAACCCAAAGGCACTTTTAAGAGCCATCTCTCTATCTTTCTATCCATCCATCTGTTTGTCTGTCTATTCATCTTTCTATCTCTCTAAGTTACACTGTAAAAAAAATGTAATATATACAGACTTTACAGACTTTTATATTTACTGTTTTTTTTTTTTTTACTGTTTATACTGTTTCTTTTTACAGATTATTTTTGTATTTTTAAAATACAGAAACAATCTGGACAATCAACGAAAGGAGACTGATTTTAATTGATGAAACCACTGTAACTGTGAGAATCCATCTGTCTGTTATTTAATGGAATAAACTGTAAAATTCAACAAAAGTTAAAACTAAAAAAAATCTTTTAAAATTATTGAGAAATTAATAGTAAAATAACTATTTAACACTGTAGGCTATTGTGTGTATATATATATACAATCCAATATAAATCACAACGTCTTGAATTATTTCACAGCATGTCTGAATAAAACACGTGTAATCAGGAGACATTTTACTGCTGCAATGTCTCCCTGCACAAACACAAAAGACAAAAACGTGAACGCGACACGTCTTTGGACTGCGTGCTTTGAAAAGCGCGGGTCCCGTTTGGATTGGTCGACAGAAACGGTTGAAGAAGGAGAAGAAGAAGAAGAAGAAGAAGAAGAAGAAGAAGAAGAAGAAAAAGAAGAAGAAGAGGAAGACATGCCATTGGCTGTTGCGACACTGATCATCTGTCTTTGATGTTACGCTTAACAAGGTCAGCAACCACCACGCGGCTCTTCCAGTTTGGTCACAGAAACTTGGAGCAAACAGCAGCTAATGTCGAGGCTGGAGGAAGGACGAAGGCAGAAGGCAAGTATCAAACTGAAGCTTAGTAGTATTAGCTTTATTTACCACCATGCCTCTGACTTTACTCAGTCGACAAAACCAATCCGCTAGCATGTCGTCAATTGAAATGTTAGCTAACTATGATGACAAAAGTATGGCCGGCGGCGGCGTCTTCACGTGGCGTCTACCAGTGTTAGTCATAGATATATATCTATGGGTGTTAGTAGTTAGCCAGACCAACCACTTTTTATTTTATTTACACTAACGTTAGCTTAGCACTTAACAGTTAGTCATTACGTTTACTTTTGTGAACTGACTGACACAGGCGGAGAGAAAGAGGAACAACATTTGTTTAGAGCTGCAACAATGAACAATAATCGATTAATAACCCTCTTCTAGTTTTTTGGCCATAACCTTGACTGCGTGACTTGAAATGGCATGATTTCTGGCTAGGATAGGAAGCTGGATTTAATGTAACGTGTCAAAATGTCAAAGTCTTCTTTCCACGCAGATTGCTCCTACTCCTCCACTTGCAGGTGTCGCTAGTGAGACATTTTAAGTGGATTTTCTTCCAAAGAAGAGAGAACAAATGTTTTATAAATGATACTGAGATTTGGTAATGGTTTATTTTAACCAGTTACTCTTTCTTAAAACTAATATTTTTATCTTCCTCTTGCCTCTCACAAACATAGGAGTAGTGACCTACTCTGCCTTTTTCAAGGTTTTTCAAATTTAAATTTTGGTGCAACACTAGTCAGTGAAATTCAAAACAATACTGAAAAATATGGAAAGGATAAGCTAACGATCATCTTCTGGTTTATTGAGGGGAGATCTGCTAACACAGTTTAGATCGACTTTTTCACAACCAATAGCATTTATTTTGATTTTGGCAAATTTCATGATTCATCATTTTTTTTTTCTTTCTCTCTGCAGATAAGTGGTGAGAGTTGATTTCATGGCATAAACTGGTGGTTAAGAACTCCACTCCTTTCCATGCAGAACTGTACAGTGAAGCAGTGTGCTCCACAGTAGGAGAAACCTCAGTCAAAGAACCCAATGTTGAGCAGCTACCATGGTGCAGTGGAAAGGCACTCAGTACGAAAAGGTACTCTTTCTGTGTTTAAATCAAGGTGAGGCACTTGAATTCAGACAGACTGAGCTCATGCTTGTGACGCAGGACCAGCACGTATACTTTGTTACACCTCATGATGTGTCCTATGTGCCAGCATTTGCATTGTATGAAGTGAAACAAGCATGAAATGTTGAAAGCCTGAGCGAGACTAGATTATTACCCTTTGCCTGTGTACAAGCTTTGTGGGACAAGAGTAATTTCACTTAAGCATAGCATTTTTGACTCAGAGTCATCTGGAGTTTGAGAGATTAAAATGTGACAGTAAAAACGTATTTTTCATCCCTTCTAGTCCTCCTAGTCATGGATGCAGAGAGTCCGCTTCTGTCTTTCATCAAATCAGTGCCTAAACTGAGAGACCCTGAGCCTTTGCTGGAGCATCTGCAATGTTTAGGAGTTGAGGACCTGAGCTACCTGCAGGAGAGTGACCTCCTTTCTGTCCTGAGACCAGTTGAAGCCAGGAAATGTCTGTCACTGCTCAAAAAGACAAGTATGTGTTTCAATTTGTGCAGAATAAACTTTCACATTAAAAAAAATGTGCATTGGCAAAATCTACTTATTAGGTCCACCTGTACTAATCAATGCAATCAATGCCTTTAATAAGGCCAACAATATGTCTTGGACAGTCCTCCAAGGAGCCAGAGCAAACAACAGTTGAGCAGAGCCAGTGTAGTATATTATCTTCTTGTTCTTCTTATCTGTCCCTTTCCTGTGCCTGGGGGTTGTGAAGGATGTATAAAGTTAAAGGTTAATGGTTAAAGGTCAAAAAGGTCATTTACCAGATGCCAGTTCGTAAAACGAGCCAGGACATACAACCTAAAGCTTTGTTTGTGTATGGGGGTTCTCGGGGATGACCATCCTATATAAGGTGACTGTGGGAGCTGAATGGGAGAGGGGATTCGACGATTGGCCAGAGGCTCTCTCAGATTCGGCAAGAGTTTGACATTGTTCTTTCTTGTAAATAAACCTTTTTAAATGCAAGATAAGACTTGTCAGCGGTGATCACTTCTATCTTCAGCACATCAATATACAACAATTTTGGCGTCACGAACTTGGACGTGTTTGTGGCCTCTCAGCATCTGCTTTCAGTCCTGAGGAGCTGACTCCCGCATCAGTCGACTTATATACAGGGTGAGTTTTTCACATTATAGTGCGCTGGTTTGCTCGTGGGGACTGTGCAGTGTTGCTGTGGGGACACACCGTTTAAGACTCTTTGTGGGGTGGTTGTTGTGCTGCTGTTGGAAGTTATTCGTCGTTCTAAATTTCTAAATTTGAGGTTTCTTTGCGTTGCTGGCAACGCAAAAGGGGGGAATGGACGATATAGATTTAAAGGAAATAAGAAGATAAGAAAAAGAGAAGTTAGGATTAAGGAATAAAGGGAAATAAGAGTAGGCCTACAAATAGAGAAAAAGCGAAGAAGAGAATAGAAAAGGAATAGAAGAAATAAGAGTAGAAAAGCCTAATTAGTAGCATGAGGCGCTGAACTCACATCGTGCAAAGTTAAGTGGAGGGGCCCTTTACCGCTGTAACTAGTAAGACACATGGTCTTTGGTAGCAGTGTGAAAATTGGCTTTATTGGCTTCAAAGGAATTGGCTTAAAGTAAAAATAGGATAAAAAAGAGAGAGAGAGAACTCCTGGGCCCAGGGGAATTAGGAACATTTGAATTTTTGTTTAAAAAAAGAGGTAAATTTAGAGGAAAATAGGAAAAGAGGATATAAGAGTTAAAAAGGAATAGAGAAAAAGGGGTTCTATAGCTTGAGGCTACTTGGGCAGGTCTAGGACCGCTAGAAAGAATCGCCTAAAAAAGAAAAGAGAAGAAAATAGGAATAGTTAACAGAGAAAGGGAAAATAGTAGTTAGTTAAAAGAAGAAGTTAGTTAGAAGTTAAAGTCGGAGGTAGAAGTTAGAGAGAAGTTAGAGGCTTAGTTATTTGGAAGAGAAATGTGTGATCACTTTAAATTTGTGTGTTCTGTATGTGTTGTCTGTGGATCCTTGTTGTTTGTGTGGCAACCGGTTTTATGAAGTAATATATTAGATTTTATGTTGAATAAAACGAATAAAATTAGGAAATAGGAGATTAAGGAGATGAAAATAATAATAATATACTTACATATTCAGTACTTGCTAAAATATTATGAGCCTGTAAAGGACGTTTGATAAATATAGTATGAGCCTTTTGTGGGGACTTTTTTGGTTAAAATACTATGAGCCTCTGCTTGGAGGACTTTGGAAACTGTTAAAATATATGAGCCCCAGAAAAAGGACTTTATATTTAAAGAAATAATAAAGGAAAGTGTTGGCAGGAATGTGTTAGTCACATTGAAGAGTGTATTGTACTTAGTGGTTTTCTACAATGTTAAAGTGTTTGCCTGTTGTCTCTTTTTATGGGGTGAGAGTTCAAGAAGGAAGTAAAAGGACAAGGGGGGTGTCTGGAGGCAGAGGAGAGAACAGCTGGTCTACCTCACAGGAAACCTGAGGCTTGCAGACGACAGCACACGCATCTGAACCCAGCAATAAGGCCAGTGTGATTTTATCCACAGACTCTTTCTAATCTACCTGCTTTTTGACCTCTACGCATTTGTTAATGGTTGATATTGATGATACATATATTGTGTGATTGGTAATCAGATTTGGGACAACAACAGTATATTCATTTGTTTGCACATAGCATGTATGTTGCAGTTTGAGGCTTGGCAATGACTGACCATTCAGAAAACAGAGTTTAATTTCTGCTGAGTTGGGGAAGCTGTACCTTGCAATTTGATCGGTTGTTTGTATATGGTTGATATTGTGTGTGGACCTGGCGTTGTTTGCTCTTACATCTGTAGGGTTGTTTTTGCATCCTCTGAAGTTGGCAAATTGATTCATTTGTTTGTTGATTGTGATAAAAAGGGGGAATATAGGTAGTAATAATAATAGTGTATCAATTAAAATAAACATAATAATAGGATAATAGAATAGAGTTAAGGTTATTTTTAATTAGGTTGAATTTGATTACAGATAAAAAGGGGGTGTTACTATTATATCAAAAATGGATAACTCAAAAGTAACTACGCCTGTTGAGGTAGTTCAGAAGAATAACCCTTTAATTAAAGGTATTGCAAAGATGTCACAGAAATGGTGTAAGCGTTGGCCTGAAATTGAGCAATCATGGCCAGTGATAGGAACCTTTAATCCAGAAGTAATAAAAACAATACAGGTGCTTGTGACCACATATAAGGCAGACGAAAAGAAAGGAAGAAAAGGTGAAAGACGTAAACAGAAGAGACAAACGGAGCTTGGCATTCTCCAGTTGTTTGAGAAGGAGGGACAGAAATGGATGGAGAAGAAGAAAGACTGTGAAGAGAAGACTGTAGATGAAATGAAAAAGAATGTGAAGAAAACAGAGAAGTTAATGGCAGAGATTGATGCACCCTTTTCACATGTAGTTCCAGTACAGGGACCTCCGCCGTATAAGAAGGAGATGGAGCTCAGGGAAGTTTATCCTCAGCTTCCGGTAATTAGTCAAGAGGGCAATTACCACATTAAGAATGAGGCTGAGCAGGTTATAGAAGTGGGGAAAGCAGAGACAACTATTAGGATGTATCCAAGTACAAAAAGTAAAAAGAAAACGACACGTTTGGAGACCGGAGGACGATTGAGAATTAAAAGGATGGATTTTGGAGAAGTGGAGGATCAGAGTGATGAAGAAGAAGCCATGGGAGGATATGATCCAGCAGTCAGACGACTACTGGCCAGAGCGGAAAGAAGAGGAGGTACAACAGGAAGAAGAATGGAACTGAGAGATGAAAGTGAAGTTGAAGGTGAAAGTGGAAGTGAAAATGAGATTGAGAATGAGGATAGTGATGAAGAAAGTGAGAGTCCCACTCTTTTGAAGTCTGCTAAGATAAAAACTGCTTATAGAGAAGAAGAAAGACGACAGATTTTAAGAGAAGTTGAAGAGAATATAGATCGATGCTGTAGATGTCTGGACAAATGCACTACACCAAAAGGAAGAAAGGCATTAGAAGACCAATTACAAGAACTGCAGATTCAGAAGAAAGAGTTGCGGAAAACAGGTTCCCAAAAACAGGACAAGGAATATGAACTGCGTTCAAGGAAAGAGAAGAAGCCTGGTAAGATGTGTCCAGTTGTCATAAGAGGTCAGAACTTGGAGTATAAACCTTGGCAGAGTACTGACATGTCAGATATACTTGAGAAGTTACCTACTCTTCAAGATGGAGCACACCCTTGGATCTCAAAGTTGGAAGAGATCATGGTGGGGACGCAAGCTGCAGTAGGAGACATTAAGAGATTGCTGGCTAATATACTTGGGGTTCCAGCCATGGGGGAGATTTTGCAGAGAGCTGGATTAAACCGTTATGTGGAAACTGCTGTAAATGATTCAGAGCTGTTTGCAGCAAATAGAGGTCGAGTATGGAGAGCATTGAAAGATACATTTCCGACAAATATACACCCCGACAACATTCTCATTGAGCCACTGGGACAGGAAGAAAATCCGAGAGCCTATGTGTCAAGAGCCTATCAGGTGTGGAGAAATGTCACAGGAAACGATCCAGAGGAGAGTCAAATGGAGCAATCAATTTTGCGAGCCAAGATACAGAAGGGGCTACCTCTACCAGTGCGGAGCAAATTGGCAGAAGTGGTTGGTCTTGGAAATATGGCGAAGGGTGTATATACAGACCATGTAGCACATCAAGTGGACCTGTATAGAAAGAAGGAGTATGATCAGAAGGAACAAGATCAAGAAACTCTTCGGAAACTCAATTAAATACAATTGGTGTATAACAAGAAGAAGGAGAAGAAGCAGGCTTTAGTTTTACAGAGCCAGCCTGAACAAAATCAGCCGCCACCACAATTGCAGCCAAACCAGGTTCAGTTTCAATCACCTCAACCGTCCCCAGTGGTCCCGGTTGTTTATAACACACAACCAACTTTTGGCCAGCTGCAAATATGGAGAGGAAGAGGTCGAGGAACCTTTGGAAGAGGAAGAGGAAACTTTAATTTCCAACAGTTCTCAGAAGTGTGTTATAACTGTGGACAGTTTGGACACTTTGCTCGTGAGTGTGATAGACCAGGAGGAAATTCAGAGGAAACTTCAGGGGAAATGCAAGAGGAGGATTCAGAGGTCAGCAATTGATAATCCGGGGACCGGCGAACCCTTATAGGGGTCCAGAGCAAGGATTTTAGGGGTGCCCGGAAAATTCGAAAGGGGGGTGTCAGCTGGTGGTGTCAGGGCCGGAACAAGATCCAACAATAATGGTGAAAGTAAATAATAGACCATTAGAAGTGATGGTAGATAGCGGAGCGGCTTTCATCTGTATTCGGCCTGAAGATGCTATACACCTCCCTATGTCTGGTCGGGGTTTGAGGGAGTGAAACAGCTGGTACCTCTTACAAAACCAATTGAGCTCTGTTACAAAAATCAAAAGACTACAATACCTATATTGGTTTCAGAACACACACCTATTGCACTGTTAGGAAGAGATGCTTTATGCAGATTGAAGTGTGTTATAAAGTGTACACCCGATGGCTGTTTGGTGGAGATGCCATCTGATACTGCTTACCAACTATTGATGACAACAGATGTGGAGGCCTCTTCAGTATGCTGGATTGGAGATCTTAGTGCAGAGTTTTTGGAACCTGTTAAATTGTGGGAGAAGTTCATTGTAGCAAATATGCCTGATGCAAAACTTCCAGACTATTCGCTTCATTGTACGCTCAAGTATTTTAAGGACGCTGCCCAGTCAAATTGTGAGGAGTGGATAAGTCATCAACCAAAAGAAGTTGAACTCACCTCGTCTTGTATAATTTTGGGACCACAAGGAGCAGCAATGATGATTGATATGAATGAATATGTGAGTGAAGAATATAAAATCAAAGAGAGTGTACCACATGTGACTTTGATGGTGTCTGAAGAATATGAACAGAAAGATATAGGAGAAATGATGGCGGAAGCAGTAAAAGCTGTTTTTGCACCAGTAGAGGGAAATTCTGCCATCTGGAAGAGTGAGGATCAGCGGTTTCTCAAGATTATGATATCTGCTCAAGGACATGGGCGACCACAAGTTGTCCAAATGACACATGAAACGATATGTGGGGTTGAAATGGACGCAGACGTTTTGAGGAGAGAAATGTTACAGCAAGTACCTGAATGTTTGTGGTCTCGATACAGTACTGATATTGGTCTTGTTAAATCAGCTCAACCAGTGAAAGTGGAGCTTAGACCTGGAGCCAGACCTCCTTGGAAGAATCAGTATCCACTGAAAGAAGAGGCAGTTCAAGGGATTGAACCACAGCTTGAAGGACTTCTGAGAGCAGATGTGCTGAAGATAACTCAAAATCCTATAAGCAATACGCCATTGTTGCCTTTACAGAAACCAGATGATTCCTATCGCTTGGTTCATGATTTGAGATTTGTGAACGAAGTAGTAGCCGATTTTCCAGCAGAAGTGCCAGATCCGCATACTTTGTTAGCTCAAATTCCCCCAAATGCTACACATTTTACAGTATTGGATTTATGTGGTGCATTTTTCAGTGTTCCACTGAGCGTAGAAAGTCAGGGTTTGTTTGGGTTCACATACAAGGGACAGTTTTATGTGTACAAAAGGTTGCCACAGGGATTTAAACATAGTCCTCATATTTTCAATAAAGTATTGAAAGATGATTTGGCAGGACTAGATCAAAAATTAAAAAGTACAGTGGTTCAATATGTAGATGACATTATTATTTGTTCACCAGATAAAAAAACATGTCATGAAGACTCAATTAAGCTGATGCAGATTTTGGCAGAAAATGGTCACAAGGTCTCACAGAAGAAGTTGCAATATTGTCAGGAGAAGGTAGTTTATTTGGGTCAAACAATATCACAGGGCCACAGAAGTATTTCTGACAGTCATTTAGAGGCTATTCGAAAGGCTCCAAAGCCCCGAACAGTCAGGGAGATGATGACATTCCTCGGTATCACTGGTTACTCTTCAGCATGGATTGAAGATTATGCAAGTTTGACAGGACCTTTAAGGGCTATGATTAAAGATACTGGGAGTACTCAACTTCACTGTAATCTTCTCTGGACACAGGATGGTTTATTAGCCTTTGAAACGATTAAACAGAGGTTACAAGAAGCTCCAGCATTAGCACTTCCAGACTATTCTAAGAATTTTCTGTTGTACGTATCTACTTCAGCTGAAGGAAAATATGCATGTGCAGTTCTTTGTCAGCCAACCGGTACAGGGACCAGTCCTCAACCTATTTCATATTATTCTACTGCTTACTCAGATGTTGAACTTGGACTACCACTGTGTTATAGAGCAATGGTGGGAGTCTATTTAATGTATGACAAAGCATCTTCGGTCACGAGGGGATATCCAGTGACAATTCTTACTCATCATAGTCTCAGAAATCTTTTGAACTATGGCAGGTATACGTTGACCATGCCTGGACTTAGAGACTATAATAGGCTTTTAGAACAGGAGGATGTCACATTAGTCAGATGTGTTACGATAAATCCAGCTGAGAATTTGCCAACTCCAGAAGATGGTGAACCACATGATTGTGTTCAAGAAGCAGAGAAATACTCAAGATTAAGGTCAGATTTGAAAGCTCTCCCACTGCGTGAGGCAGATGTAGAGTATTGGACAGATGGGTCCTGTTATCGTGTGGGAGATAATTTGAGTGCTGGTTATGCGGTGGTAAAAGCCCAGGGAACAGGATTTGTTGTTGAGAAAGCGGAAGTGGTACCGCAGCCTGCATCAGCGCAGCTTTCTGAATTGGTGGGGTTAACTGAAGCATGTCTTTTAGCGGAAGGCAAGCGTGTGACGGTCTATACAGATTCTGCATATGCTCATAATGTGTGTCATTTGTTTGGATCGGTATGGAAAAATCGAGGGTTTAAGAAAACAGATGGTTCCCCAATACAACATCACACTCAGATAATGGAACATCTCCATGCTATGATGAAACCTAAAGAAATAGCAATAGCTAAATGTGCAGCACATAAGAAGGATGTGTCAAGAGTCACTCAGGGTAATAAAGCGGCTGATGAGGCTGCAAAAGCAGTGACAGGAGCTGAGAAGTTGGGTAAAGTTTTCTTGGTCACACATGAAGTAGATTTGGAGGATAAGATTACAGTGAAAGATGTGGTCTTAATGCAGGAAGCTGTCTCTGAGGTGGATAAACAGTTGTGGGTAGATCGAGGGGCAACACAGGATTCTACTGGTCTTTGGAGAAATCATGAGGGACTGATAGTAGCACCTCCAGACCTGTTGGGATTGATGATTCAGGAAGCACATGGCTTAGCCCATGTTGCAAGGGGGGAAGTTAGGAGGAAGATTATAAAAGAGTATGGATTTTGGGCACCATATTTGCTTGAGCAAATTGATTATGTTATAAGCAGGTGCACTATCTGTCTGAAAAATAATGTTCGGAGGGGTGTGATGGTTCCTCCAGGTCATATTCCAACGCCAAGGGGTCCAATGCGTGAGTTGGTGGTGGATTTTGTCGATATGATAAAACCGGTTGCAGGTAAAAGAGGTACATGTTGGTCGTCGTGGATAGATTTTCACGATGGCCTGAAGCTTGTCCAACTAAGTGAAAGGATGCTCAGTCAGTTGCAAAGTTTCTGTGCAGGGAGGTCATAAGCAGGTGGGGACTTCCTGATCGAATATCTTCGGATAACGGGAAGGAGTTTGTGGATAAGACTGTGAAATTGATTTTACAGAAACTGGGTATTAAACAGCGTCTTGGGGCAGTTTATCATCCACAGAGTCAAGGAGAAATGTGTGTGTGTTGATGTTTGTTTTTAAATATATTGTGTCTATTCGTTTTAATGTTTGCAAAGATACTGGTGTGCTGTCTTTTCTCCACTTAGAAGGACATTGAAGGAGGATCAATGTGAGAAGCTGGGTGTTCGGGGACTGAAGGACCCTGAACTAGGACGCTGTGATGAAGCTTTGCAGTGCCAGTGGGAAACGAATGGAGCAAAGTGGAAAAGAATCACAGTGCAACATACTTTTGTTTTATCAGTGTTGTAAAAAATGTAATTGAGTTATGTGCTTGTTAAGAAAGTGGATGTATTGGAACCTCAGTTGTTTTCTTTTTGTTTTCGGGGTGTTTAAGGAAAGTAATGCTAGGAAGGGAAAGGTCCAATGGAGGGTCCGATGGGTCGACCAGCCTGATGTTGGATATGGTTTTGATTTATTTTCTGAGGTATCCATATATATACTCTGCTTAAGATATTTCCCTATAACTTTTAGAAATCCTTCTTTTTAGTAGGCTTGGAGTACTACTGTGTGGTCGCCTGAGACAGAGGGGCCGTGAGAGAATTTCCTGTCTAGATTGAAAGGTGGACATTTTAAGAAAGATGACTGTCTGATAGGTTTTCGCTCTCACACTCCATGAATTTGTTGTATCGTTAAGGGTTGTGCTGTAACTGGCACTGTAAGAAGGACATATTATTCTGTTATAATAATGAATATGTTTTTGTGTTTGAATGTGTGTACGTGTTTTTTGGTGGTCGAGACTCTAGGAGCCTCGAAGGGGGGAATGTAGTATATTATCTTCTTGTTCTTCTTATCTGTCCCTTTCCTGTGCCTGGGGGTTGTGAAGGATGTATAAAGTTAAAGGTTAATGGTTAAAGGTCAAAAAGGTCATTTACCAGATGCCAGTTCGTAAAACGAGCCAGGACATACAACCTAAAGCTTTGTTTGTGTATGGGGGTTCTCGGGGATGACCATCCTATATAAGGTGACTGTGGGAGCTGAATGGGAGAGGGGATTCGACGATTGGCCAGAGGCTCTCTCAGATTCGGCAAGAGTTTGACATTGTTCTTTCTTGTAAATAAACCTTTTTAAATGCAAGATAAGACTTGTCAGCGGTGATCACTTCTATCTTCAGCACATCAATATACAACACCAGTACCAGTACAAGTCCAGTAACACAGTCTGATGAGATGCCCCTCTCTGGTGAGTACATGCATCTGTTGCACACAGTTACTCTTTTGGGTTAGATGGGCTGAAAAATAATGAAATCTACCTGTAACTTAGTGTAATATAGTACAATCAGCAGCAGTAAATTGACAGTGTGCTTAGAAATTAGTATCATCAGTTGGGTCTATCTTCTCTAGATTCTGATTCGGTAGCAAATGACACACAACTAATGATGGGATGGGATTATGGGATGAACACAGGATACTTTATCACAATGTACAGAAAAAAATGACTTTTGTATCCAGCAGTAGCAATAGTTCCCCCAACAACAATATGTTGTTCATTTAGTTCCCATGTATAATCAGTCTGGTGTGTATTTTCTTTGTAGTGTGTTGAGATCTTGCAAGCTTGTCTGTCCCAAAAAAACGGTGTCATCTATAGTGGAGCTCGTGTGACTGCTGTGGTGTTGGAAAAGGCTGTATCTTCTTGCACCTTTATCCTGGTCCTGCCTCTTAAACTGTAATTAGCTGTTATTATTTAACAGCTAATGTTTTCTGTCTTCTCTTCAGGTGGTTACAGCTCAGAAACTGCAACTTCACTACGATCAACTAGTAGTTCAAGTACGGACACCACACCTCGTCAACTGTATAGAGCAGGGGTCGGCAACCCGCGGCTCCGGAGCCGCATGCGGCTCTTTCGTTCCTCTGTTGCAGCTCTCTGCAGCGAGCGGTGCAGAGCAAGGATGCTGATCAAAGCTGTTCACTTTTTCACGCTAACTTACTGCCTCAGAATAGTGGCAACTCGTCACTCATCAGTGAACGAGCGAGAGTTACACAACAACTGAATGACACTGAATGCCACACCACACTCATGGTTGTAACATCAACCAAAAAACACTGAACTCCCACAGTGCATTGCAGCTCATTTACTAGTTGCTGTCGAGTATTTAATTCAAATGTATTTTTATTTTAGTGCGTTAGTTTTTTAAATATAATTCTAAATTTGAATTGATGATGGTGATCTTTTAACATTAAAATAAAATGTATTTAATTTTTTGTTGCAGAAAATATACACCACAACTGCCGATGTGCGGCAGTTGTGGTGTTCGAAGTTGCGGCTTCGTTTTAGATGTCAAAGGGGTTTTGTGGCTCCCAGTGTTTTCTTTCCAAATGGCTCTTTGAGTGTTGAGGGTTGCTGACCCCTGGTATAGAGTATGGATTCATTTCCAGTGACGTTTCACCAAGTTTCTAATCAGTGTTGTGGATGTGTGGTGACTTGTATGTAAATTGGTAACTCAACTATTTTTTTTTCTTTTTTTTTATAAATTATGCCATTAAAACAACTAATAAGAGCACATTTCTGCACTTTAAGCATTATTATTCATATTACAATGTTAATTTTCCGACTTTATTGGTGATTTCATTATTTTAAAATGTAAAATGTTTGTAATTAAACGTTAAAAATAACGTAAAACAATGAAATCCATTTGATGTTTTCTAAAATTAATAGTACATTCTTGCAATCTAACCAAATATCTAGTTTTGCAACAGTTTTTGACGTGTTTTGAAAGATGAATCACATTCTTTTGTTGGCAAAATAACGTAATTAAAATCGATGGATAACAGCATATTTCTGTTAATTTAAGAATTATTGTTCGTAATACAACATTTATTTACCATATTTTTAGGGGATTTAATTTTTTAAAAATGTTTTAAAACTGTATTTTAATTAATTGCGCCCCTGCTGCCAGAAATGTACCGTTTTTTTTACAATTTATTTTTTTACAGTGTAGCTAGCCAGCTGGTTCAACTGTTTGTTAGTCTGCCCGTTTGTCTGTACTTGTTTATTTGTTTGTCTGTATTCCAATGGACAAAACTTGTACCACTGACCCCCAGAATCCCCATTACAAAGAGGGGAGGCACATAGCTGTTGAAATGAGGCTTGACCGGATTCTTGCTGAAGCCAAGGTTAGTGTTTACATCAAACATTACTTGACCATACATGTGGGTGACAAATTATATACCTGATTTAATGTGTATAGAAAGGTTTTGTACTGCACTTAACATCCAGGCATGCTGTGTGGATGTGTAGAAATCATGAAATGGAATACAGATGGGGATAATCTGGTAAAGGTCAGACAGTGTATAGATCCCTGAATTTATAGATGCTGGTGTTTGCTTTGATTATTCATCTGTTTTTGCTCTTAGTACATTTAACCATACAAGTTTGACCAGACTTTTATCTACATATGGAAAGCATCTGAGATCTGGAAACGGGCATCCTTCCAAGACTCTGCAACAAAGGCTAAAAGGACAAGGCAAGAACAAGGAAAGCCCAGGGGGAGATGTGGTGGGCAACGCAGAACCTCAGCTACAGGTAGTTGTTGGTAAATTGTTGATGTATTGATAAGCAGATAACATTTATTTAACCGGCATTGCAGTATTTCATGTTAATATAGTTTGCATGAGTTTATCAGTTGTTATTTAGCAATGAGTATGTAGGTAAAAAACAAAAAACATTGTGTGAACATGATTGCAATCAAGATCATCCATAATCCAATATTATTTTTCTGTGTGCTGATTGATTTACAGATGCACAGCCTCAAGCTGAGTGCTCCCTGTCATCCAGTGTGGAAGATGTGCCTACCTTACCATCAACATCAGTTCCTCTGGAGAAATTTGGTAAATCACAGTGAAGAATGAATCTAACTTTAGATACAATAAACCTACAATAAACCTTAAACTCTAAAGACAACACGTTACATAGATGAAGAACAGAAATGATTAACACCAGTTCCATACTGATGAAAACATGTGTATACTATCTGTTGATTAGCTGAGTTGGTTGTTATGGTTGTTATCCAATGATTGTTAAAATCGTCTTTTATAACTCAAGTATATAATTTTTTTAACAGAAAAAAATATATGGAAAAGCTCTCTGCTATTTTGGCATTATGTCATTCTGCTGAGCCTCAGAGAAGCTCTCTATCATCCTGGTTTGTCCGTTAGCACAAAGCCTCAGAGCGCTGGAAAGAGTCAAGACCACACAACCTCCAGTGCCTCATAGAGAAGGAAGCTGTTGGTCATCCCTTGTGTTGCCTCTGCAATGAGCCTGCTATCATTCGGTTGGTATTCTTAAATACTAAACTTACTCCATGATGGGCTTTTTTTAAATTTTCATCATTGTGTATTTATTGTAACTTTTGGGCTGGTAGAAAATTTGGATATTCGGAAGCAACCCGCAGGTATATGTAAAAATGAATTAGGACCTCTTGTGCCCAACTGTGAGGAGCTAAACCCTGAGACAGATATTCCAATAAATAATAGTTGTTTAACTCACCTAATGCAGAATATCTTAAATAGAGTTTATAGCACTTTATTCCCAAGAAATTTTTCATAATCATTTTGCCTTCTTAGGTGAAAAGATCGTCTTCCTGAAGAGTGGGTCTGTGGTGACTGTGATGTACTGCATCACAAAAAGCAGCCACTCCACAACAGAGAATGCATCATTAATGTTTTTTTTAAAGCCATTCCACCAACTACATGCATCATGAAACAGGAGGATAGATATTGCACCCATGAGCAAGGTAAGTCTTAATTGAAGTCTTAATTTTTTCCTTATGTATTTCTAGCTTGTTACAGATAATGTAACTGAGTGGTTCCTGTTTTCGTCAGCATGTATTTTGCCAACTGTGAAGCCACCATGCTGTTCTTGTGGGGCACACATGTGATCACATCACCAGGAAAACCAGTGATTTTAATTACATCAATGGTAAGAACAATTTACTACACTACACAGATCATTTGTATTAAGTATGTGGTTGTTAAGTATTTATGATGATATTTATTTGCATTAAGTTCCGAGGGTGTTATGATTTGCATCAGCCACTATTTTTGTGTGGAACATGTCAGAGGCAGTGGACTCCTGAATTAAAGGACCTCATTAGGAGTGGATATTGGCCAGCCTCTCTTCACGTGTCCACATTGTACACGTTGGACCTTCTGAGCTCCTTTCAGGAACTGAAGATCATTGCTCCTGGTTTAATCAGACAGGCCTTTGCAAAGTTGCTGGAGCATCGCACAAAGTGTGGAGGAAGAGTAAGTATATTTGTTCTTCACCATATTAAAAAGCTGTATTTCAGTAGACAACATCCAAAAGTGTATAATTCTCTTCATCTTGTAGTCTGGACATATCAACGGAGATGCACTGCAGCACAGTTTTTTAGAGTTTTCCTACTCTTCATTTGAGGAAAACCAACTCTGCTGCGGTGGTGAATTCAGCTGTCCAGCCTGCACACCTGAAATGTTGGCTGTTTCTGTTGATGGAAACAGAAAGTTATATCGCTTTGGTCACAGTGGAAGGTGCTCTTTTTTTCCAGTGTTTTTATCGATTCCTTTATATTTTTATGTGATTAATGGATCTGTCTATTTTTGTTTCTTCCTTAGCTCTGATGATCCTGCCTTTTTTGAGGGGCACTTTGTGGCAAAGAACAATGAAGTCGCCACATTTACTGAGGCCATCCAAAAAACAGTGAAAAATGCAAGTTACATTTTTAATGTCACAAAATAGCTGTATTACTGAAATAGAAATAAGAGAAACAATAGCCTATATAGCTGACCCCATTGCTTTCATTTTAATTTATTTGTTGTCTATGTCACAGACACAGGGAAAAGGGAAGTGTGGGGACTCCCAGTGGATAGCAGCAAGGGAGAGATCCAAGAAGGCTTCGCAGTTGGATGAAGAGGGAATGGAGGTCACTGTCTGTCGCCATGGTTTCTTTTGAAAACCCTTAATATGTTCAGGGGTGAGATATTTGCTTACCCCCTCTCATGCTCATGCAACTAAGTGTGAGGTATTTTTGTGTTGTATGTTCATTGTCGATGTTTACAAGAACAGCAATAAGATACAATTTCAAGTTAATACACAGACATGTTATGTAGCCTTCTGCCATATCATTACCTATAGATCAAATGGAGTGGTATGAACCAGGAAGGAGCAGGGACAACTGCTGGTGAGGAGGTGGAGTAAGTTAACAGCTACCTATCTCGTTGTGCCCTGACTACGGAATATATGTCGAAAGCAGGTGATTAATCCAGTCGCCACAATTTTGCTCCCTTTGTTTAGATTGCATTTGATAAACTCATTATTTGTTTTCAACAGTGCGTGTTGACATGCTTACATTGCATGCTTTGGGGTGGAACCACAAAAAAAGGGCCTTTCTACACCAAACGCTTTCCACTAGATATGTAAAGTTAAGTCTGTATTGAGGGTTTTGTTGGGTCCATTTGGTGACACATTTGCTGTTCTCTTGGCCTGTTTATCCTACAGTGCTTTAATCTTATTATTGTATAACGCTGTTTATCAGACATGTCAAAGACTCCTGGACGAGACTGCAAAGCTAGCTGAGCTAAAAACAGAGCTACATTGCCAAGCTGAAATGGCAACACAGTGGATCTCTGAGGTGACCAAATGGGCAGCTGGCAGTAAGCATAACACAAATCACCAGAGAGTGCACATAGCATGTTTTACAACCAAGGTGTATTAAAATGTTTTATATGTAGTCCAAAACAAGGTCTTACATTCAAGTCATGTGTTCTGTTATAGTGAATTTATGTCCACTCTTAATTCTATAGGGACACCTCATACCTCTGAAGGCACCACACAGGAGGAACTACAGCAGTCAATTGTGGGACTCTACCTCAGTGTTCTCAGTGCAATGCAAGCAAACCCTCTACCGCCAGAATGGTATAACAGTAAAATAGATTCATGAAATCAATCTAATCTCTGCATTTAACAGGTTAATACGTTAGCATTCTACCAGCAATTGCATGTACCGTACATGACAATCTGGATTGTGCTCTTGTTCTTAATGTCTCTTTAGACAGCAGCAAGCTTTGCCACCGGCTTCGAAGGAAACTGGGAGAGGAAAAAAAATGCTTCTTCAGGAAATGCACAGATACAATGGTCTAGTACCAGACTCTGCAAAAATTGATGTAGCTCTTGTGGAGCAGATATCAACTGGAGAGAGCACTGTGTCCCCTGTGTGGCCATGGGAAGTTCATGGCAGTGGTATGTCAATTTTGTTAAGCTAATCATACTAATAAGATATAAATTGTCTTAATATTCATTTGGTTTGTTGGTGTATTTTAATCTTATTGTCACTGGGTTTAGCAAACATCACAATGAAGAAGAGACTGCATGACCAAGTGATAACGAGGCGACTGAAGGAGGAAAAAAGTGTTTTGGTTTTAGAGATGGTGCAACACTACACATGGTTGCAGAAGCAGGCAGAGGATCTTATGAACAAAGTGGCTGAGAATGGTAATCTGAAACAAAAATTATTCATTGAAAGTATACCTTTCAAAATGAAAAAAAAAAAAAATCCAAGGTCTGTCAATCACAGAGATACAAAATCTTACTGTGGATTGTGTCTATTATGTAATCTCTTGTGTACTTTGAAATGTAGACCAGACCATCGAAGGACTTTGCTGTCTCTTAAGAAGACAACATTCAGAGGTGTCAGAGCAGATGCACGTGGTCCTCCAGCAGTACAAGACTGCCTTAGGTCCTGATGCCTCTGTCCTTCTACAATAGAGGAGGAGGAGGAGGATCAAAGTGCTCTCAGCACTCCAGACAGCAGTTAAGATGAAGACAATATCACAAATTTGGTAGTTTCCTGGGATTATTGTTTACCGTATGCCTGTTAATTCTAGACTTCACCTTTTTCTTCCCAAATCTTTTTTTTTCCCCAGATGATGCTGTCTGACTGACTGTGAAGGACATGGACCCCACCCCTGTGTGTGTGATTGTGTGAATGAGTACATGTGACAGATGCAGAGCAGACACAGCTTGGTGATTGACCCACCAGTGAGAGGCGGGCCACATTGTTTCTGTTTGGCTTACTTTCAAACGTGTTGAATGACATAAGTGTCTCTTAAAATGTGCACTGTTCTGTTATCACCCTAATGATACATAAAAAATGTTGCATTGCTGAAATGAAATTCTTTAGTTTTTTCTTGCACATACAGATAATTTACACACCAGGTAGGATATATATATATATATATATATATATATATATATA
Organism: Mugil cephalus; assembly: GCF_022458985.1. Taxonomy (NCBI): domain Eukaryota; kingdom Metazoa; phylum Chordata; class Actinopteri; order Mugiliformes; family Mugilidae; genus Mugil; species Mugil cephalus. The sequence continues at coordinate 154,538 of NC_061773.1, read as the reverse complement.
TATATATATATATATATATATATATATATACACATATATATATACATATTGTTCACACACACACACACACACACACACACACACACACACACACACACACATATATATAGGCATATAGGTTGGGAATACACCTTTCTGTTTGAAAAATGCGTGGATATATGTTTTCTGATCCGTAATATCGGCATCCTAACCCTAACACTGAAGAAGAATTCAGGAACTACATTTTTTTCCGCGTCATAATACACAACAGCTTGCCTCGCCATACATTTTGTACTTCTGATGTATTCTCTCTATTATGTAAAATTGTGACTGTGATCTTAGGAAACTTTGCATGGGCTTTAGGGCCTGGGGAGCACAACTGTTTGATCAGATTTCATCTTTGTCATTGTTAAGAAGGTGAAATCGGGTTTTTTTCAAGGTTTCAACACTAGTCAATAGCGCCACGTATTAGTTTGCCATCAGGTATTATAACAGAGGTCAATACTTTTCCAAAACCATTTACCCTGTGTCTGTAGCATGTTTTGTTGTTGGACAGTAAGCTTTCAAATATGTCTCAGATACAAGGTTCAAAGGGCACACTTGAGGAGCAGGACCCGCCCACAACTCTCATACTGACATATGTTACTCCCCAGGTCAAGACCTTTCAAACGATGTCACCACTGTTGTCCTACGACAAAGTTTAATTTTCATCTGGCTCTCAGCCATGGCTGTCTCAGGTGTACATCCAAAGACCTCTTTCTGGGCCAAGCTGGATGAAATCAGTCAAACATATTTTAGGGGATATTTAGTCAACAAATTTATTCAAGATATTAATTTTTGTCTTATAAACAGTCATATTTATAAATTAGGACCACTTCAGAGCTCATTTGCCCTATAAACCAATTCATGTTTCACAGATCATATTTTCCTATTTACATAATATGACTGTTAAAAAACTCTTTAACCCCTCCCCCTGTTTTAAAGGATTATCTTTGATGATCAAGAATATAAGGGCTAACTGTATCAGGATTACGCCCTTCCAATGGCATGACAACAGTCAAATCGGGTGGCATTTTGTCTTGATTTGTACCACAGCAGAAAGAAAAAATGTCTCTTAGCCACTGGCTCAGGGTCAGCATGAAGGCAATGAAGGTCACACATTTTCCTTGTTCACAATTATTTTATTTGATCAAACAGATGCACAACCAAATTATGCAGCCATACATTCCAGACAGGCTGTGTTTTTATTTACTGTGGCAATGATGTCAGTCATTACATTACACTGATGATCCAATCCTAATTATAGGAGATGATTGTTTATGAATTGGGAAGAACATTTCCAGAATATTTATCTACTCTACTAAGCTCTATGTTCCGCTTCTGCATTTGTGTGGTCTGTGGCCTCCAATCACTTTTACATTGAAAATCAGTCACTTTCTATCTTTTTTTCCTCAAATACATATATGCTGATTTTGTGACTGTAACTATAACGTGTGACTGTAACTATAAGACGATCGTGAAATATCGAGGGATATGGTGAATAAAACACAGTTATTGTAATTAAGGTTCAAAAATGAAATAAAATCAAACTCCTTCGTTGCGCAATGTCTCATTGACAGTCGTCTTCATAGCACGAAATAACTTCCAATTGAAATACATCAGTTTGAAATTTGTTCCAAGGAGCATGAATATATGAGAAAATCGTGTAACGGCTAATCGGCTTTTTTTTTAGCAAACACTCACTGATTATTCGTTTGCCTTCAGTAGACTCCGTTTCACTGAATTCATCTCGTTTTTCTTCCTCCCTCGATTGACACGCACTCACACCGGTGGGCGGGGCTAAACTGTTTTCAGTTTTCTAATTGGCTGATCTGATCTGATGCATTCAGGGGACATAAAAACATGGGAAACACTGATACTGGATGAAACCATACATGGGTCAAAGACGAGACATGGCAATTCTGGTGTCCGAGGCATATTTTTAATAGTAAAAATAAATAAAAAATTTTAAAAAGTACAAGTTGTTACTCAATTCTCCCCACTTTACTTGCTCAAATGAGTATTTACTGTAAGAACTGAAAATTTAAGGACCTATTTAGCTCAAAAGTACAAAACTGTCCTTCCTGGATAACGTCCGGGCTAAAGATCCAAGTACAAAATTATGCTAAAAATGTCAAAAATCTTAATAAAGGCATTAATGATACACTGGGGCATAATTATGTTGGTGGTTGTAATGACACCTACAAATATAGTAACAACACTAAGCTCATTTACATTTTTATTCAAGAAATACTTTTGTCCCCATTTTTGGATTCTCAAATGTCCTTCCTGTGTATCACACATAAAGTGGCTATATGACCATAATTGGATTTGGACAGCCATGTTACAGGGTGTTGTATCAGCCAACAGATTCTGAAGTACCCCCAAAAGAGATAACAATGTCAGTAAATCTCTCTTAAAATGTTGATATTTTGACCTTTTCACTCAGTGGTACGTGATGTATCACCATGATGTGTCTTTCTGGATAACGCTAATAACACATTTATAATTTTTTAAATTCTAAAATGACCTATTTCATGTGAAATATGACATTGATGTGTTGACGATTGACCTAATGTTTTTACACAGTAGACCCAGTTAGTGCCCGATTATAAAGGAAAAATAGTTGTTTTGTCCTTCTGGGTAACGATATGTCCTTCCTGGATAACAAAGGTATTCTGTTACCCAGGACATGTCCTCTGTTAGAAAGACGGGACATGTTAATCAATTCAGTAGCTGTAGGTTTTTAGACGTTGATTTGATGTTGTACTGTTGTTCTTTTATTATTATTAATAGCAGCTGATTTAGATTTTTTTTCACTTTTAAAATCCTTATACGTCTGACCCACATACAGTTTTCTTATTAAACTACACAGTTAATAAAACATTAATTTCCTTTCTGTTTCTTTTCTAATTTATTAATGTAGCCCAATGTGTTAAAGGGGTTACATCTAACTCATCATTGTGTCTTATACAGTAAGGTAAATTGACCATCTTTATATATGCGCCGGTTCGGCCATTGGTTACGAGTTGATTTATAAGGCTATTCTTCAGATGACTCATTCTTATTTATCATCAGTTCTAATCTTGAATAATAGGGCCTACAGTCTTCGCTCCCAGGACTTTTATCATTTTACTGTTCCTAAGGTCAGAACAGATGGGGAATGGGGAAGAAAGCTTTTAGACTTTCTGCTCTGAATACATTGAGCATTTTGCAAATCGGAGCTCAAACTCCAAAGTCTGGTATCTCTGAATGTATTCCAAACCATGATAAATTCCATAGAAAAATATTTTTATTTTTATCGTCTTTATTTCCCCCCCCCCCCCTCGAGGCCAAGGGTGCCTGGCGGCGCTCCAAGAGCTGGTCCTGCCCTGAAGTTACCTCGCCTCGTCCGAAATCCTGCTTCGTGATACAGGCCTCAGGTTTCACTTTTGTTTCCATTTGATCATACAACGGGTTGCAACCAGCACACTGAGTGACATGACCAAGACCCAATGACAATTGGGTGGTTACACGGTGTGGCCAATCAGATTGCAGATTGCAATATTGGTCGATGTTTTGCATCATTTGCCGCTAATATCGGCGAATTAGGTTGACCTGAAGGGGCAGAACATGATTGTGATGTTGATTTGGTGCTTGTGGGTGATGACAGGGTGACTGTGGCTAAGTAGTCAGAATGGTTAGAGGTTCGATCCCCGGAAAGTGTCGCATGCTGAAGTGTCCTTTAGCAAGACACTGAACCTCCAGTTGCTCCCAGTGCATGCCCTTGTGTGAGCGAAAGGGTAAATGTATCTGTGACTGTAAAGAGGTTTGAGTACAACAGCAGCAGCTGCAGCACTGTCAGGAACCTGGTGCTTATTCCACCACTCAAATTCTCACAGTAAAATTGAGGGCAATAACAACCATATCCTACTCTTAATAAGAATATAGAATATTGTGGTTCACTGTGAGAATTTGAGTGGTGCTTATTCTGCTTAAAACTGACTACTACACGGAAAACTGAGATGTTTACTGTACACAGCTGAAAACTACTGATGTATGTGTGTATGTTAGTAAGTGTATGTAATATTGTTCACTGTGAGAATTTATGGTTTTGCTTATTCTGCTTAATACTATTCTACTAATTACACATAAGACCCATGAAGATGAGATTATTGTAAAGGTCATATGCACCTTCCTTACAAGATAAGAGTTAATGTGAGAATATGCCACCAAATGCAGGATTTTGTATAGGCCACTGTAGCATTGGCCACTAGAGGGTAGTCTAGGTCTGAAAAGATGACTTGAATTACCAGCAAACCAAAACCCACCCTATTTCTTCTTGGTGTACTGCAACTAAGCGATGTGTAAAAGATAAATAGAATCAGGCCTTGAATATCAATCCATCCTGACCACCAATGTTGAGAAGCACACACAACTAACAGTGCTGAATGTGGTTCTGATACAGTGTAAGTATTAGTGGTAGCTGTCAATCATCCACTGTGCCCCACAATTATGTTGTTAATTTACATGAAAAATGCAAAAATGTTGTTGGATACCTGGTGTGAAGGCATGCATCTTCAGGTGGTATATTGCTATCCAATCACTCATGATACGTTCAAATAACCATGTTAGAAACACAGTTAATTACATGTAATATTTACACTAAAAGCATGGAGGGGGAAGAGAGGTGCTGAGTGCATAAGATGAAGCATGACTTTACCCCCAGCAGACTAGGATGTCTCTCAGATTGTGAGCTGTTTCCCTTAGGAGAGGAGCCAAAATGTGCAGGCTCTGCCTCCCACTACTACCACTACTTTTAGAGACTCTAGAAACCATAAGTAAGCCTATGTGTTGAGATCTAAGAATTCTATTGGAGTAATAAAGGACTATGAAGTCTTCAAGATAAGATCAGGTTTGATCATAGTAGTATACGCTCATATATAAGGAGAAATGAAATTATATTTTAGAGATTTATTTGGACATGTTTATAATAAGGAATTACAGTGGTCCAACCTGGACATAAGAAATGCATGAACTAGTTTTTCAGTGTCACACCATATTCCTAAATTTGACAATACTGAATCGGTGAGGGGAAGGTGAAGTGATAAATGATAACTCTGAGTCAAATACAACTGTAGTGCAAGGTGCTTTATTTCCTAAAGCCAAGGTATAGGAAATAAAGGGGAGGCTGGATATAGTTTTATAGTAAGCTTTACTAAGAGTAGATTCTTTAGGTGTGGTCTGCTTACAACAAGGTTAAAAGTCTGTGGTGCATAGTTACGAATGACAGGTTAGTCATGTTTAATATGGTAACATTAAAATGGAAAGATAAATACCTGTATCATGACTCCATGCAGTGCACCAGTATATATTTCAAAATATTTAAATACTAATATCAACCATAGAATTTGTCCTTCTAGTGTTACGGTAATACTTGCACTTTCAAAAACAATGCCTTCTGAGTAGATCATGCATGTTTTTGCTACCATCTTTCACTAACTTCAGCTTACTCACTTACTTGATATGCAGTTAGATGTAAGCTGCCAAGTAAAATATAGAGCTACACCTCTAAAGTCAACAGTCAAGTTGGCTTCAGTTGTGTTGTTGGCACTGCTGGGTGACCTCAATTGAGTGAAGGCAGCCTGACTGTTATCTAACCAACACATTGCATTGATAGATGTTGAGCCGGTATGGTTTGTTTTGGCCTTTCCAACCAAACTTGGCACAGAGACTGACATTTTGAGATAAAGTTAATTAGAAACTACAAGTCACAGTCTCAGGGTCAAATGTACAGCAGTAAACACATATCAGACAATGCATAAAATATAACCTCAGCCATGTGCCATGGTATATAAATATTAAAGTGGCTGCAGTGCTTCCATGTCCCCGCACTGACAATGATTCAATACCGTGGTGTCACGACACCCTTAAGAAACTGACTGATTCAACATATTGACAGACTGAGGGAAAATAGTTCTTCAGCCTGTTTAATGTAGTTTTGGGGACTCTGTATCTCCTTTTGGATGACAGCAACTGGTACATTTCAAATAAAATTCTTATATAATTATTATATTGCCTGCCGGAGACATCCTTAGTATATGCGGCATTAAAGATAGACTCAAGTGATTAACCTACAATCTCTGAGCAGATATTTAACAAATTCCCCAGTAGCTGACCTCATTCAATAAACAGAGAGAATATAAAGATGAAATGGTGGATTGCGATTATTACAAATATATTTATAATGCATTACAAGTAATATCTGTGTATAGAATCTTCTAAGTCTCAGTGACATACACAAACTCAACAGGCATCAGTTTTTTAAAACTGTGACCATCTGTAAACGTATTGTCTACTATAAGGTACAGTGTCATGTATTCTTCCCTGCAATAAATTACAACTGATATTTTGTATGAAGCTGGGTTAACATTTTTACTTTACAGCACTGCTATCTACACTTGAATTAAAGAGATCTAAAAGTCAAAGCAAACCTAAGTAAAACTGAATAAAAATCAAATTGTAAAACTAAAAACAAGCTAATCTATAATACAGTTGAGTGCCAACTGATATTGTGAAAGAGACAAGAGTGAAGCATACAAGAAAAGCAGAACAGGTTTGTTTTGTTGATCAAGTTCTCAAGAAAACTGAGGAGGAGGAGGAGGAGGGATGGAGGTGTGGCCAGGTTAAGGTGGAATTCCCCTGAATTCACCTGAGTCTGTCTACCACTCCTTTACAGAGCTATAAAACTCCACATGTAGTTAAATGCAACAGCAGGTGCATCTTTTCTTCAGAGACGGCGAAGACAGGCAGAGAAGGGCAGAAATACTTGGAACAGTGGAAATTATACAACACACACTCACACTGTGGATTGTCTTGGAGCATCATTCTTGACGTCATATTGCACTGTATCAGGTAAACAAATTGTAATTTAACTGAAATCTAATTCTGGTCATGTAAGTGATAAACATTTTAAATATGTGGCACTTTTCTTTATTTCTATTTGTGTGTTTGAGTGTGTAATCAAGTATCTTGTATATTTCTTAGTGTCTACATGTCCTCGTCGTGCCTAAGTAGTGTCCTAACTCATGCCAACCTCACCATGTATCAGACCAGCTTGCCAGATGACCTGCTGCAGCAGCCCACTGTGCTGCCCAGCATCAATACCCTTCAGATCAGTAATGCAGCATACAACATAAATGGTAAGTGGATCATCATCTGTTGCTGTGACGTTTCTGCCACTGTTTTAAACTTTTGTGAAATGTGTGTCCTGCGTGACACAATAGAAACAATAAAGGTTTAGACCATGGACTCTGAAACCTTTGTTAAACATTATATACAAGTTTGAGTTCCGTGGTTGTTTTAGCTGAAGACTAATCTCACAGTAAACATGATCCTTTATTTTCAAACTTCAGCCAACGGAGTATTAGCTTGCTCACCTTTACTTTGACCTCATTTAGACACTGCTGGATCAAATATTTACTAGGTAGTCAATGTTTAACTCAGCACAATCCTCAAACAGAAGAATGATGTCACATCACAGTTGAAATGACTCTGTTTGCTTTGTTTGACTGACCTTAGAAACAAAAAGCCAGATTGCATGGTGCTTCAGAAAGGCATCTGTCCACATTAAAGGCAGCTGAACAGATTTACTGCATTACAATTGTTACCCAATTTGTCTTGTGTGATTTGGAAACGTAACAGTAAATCAATTGAAGTTAATCAGATGCATGAAGGAAGATGAAGTTTCTGTTGATCAGTGCAACTAGAGAACAGAGAAATAAAAAGATAAAGTCATAATATAAAGAATATTTGTTTCTATATTTGAAACCCCATTAGCTTCTGCCACAGCAAGTGTTAGTCCTGCTAGAATCCACACCAGGCAAATGTGGTACCGGCAGATCAGCCCTCACTACTGGACAGCAGATCATGTTCTGGAGTGGATCAGTGACCACGTAGAAAGCACCAAGTTCGATGCAAGCACCCTGAGTCTGGACTATTGTGCCATAGATGGACCTGCTCTCTGCCAGATGAACCGGGACCAGATCATTACGGTCTTTGGCCCACAACTTGGCTCAGACCTCTACCAGAGTCTGCAAGAACAAAAGACTAAATATGGTAAACTACATCTGTCATTTAGGAATGATTTATAGAATTTCAACAGTGAAATATATTCACATTTTGTTCTGGTCCAAAAGTGGAAATAACATGTCTGGAAAATATTTCAGTGCTTTCAGATGAATGACGTTTATGGCAAAAGATTTCAATTTCATCTCCTTTTGCCTTTTTTTAAATCCTTTTTTGCAGAGCTGCAGAGCCTATCAGGACCAGAGCTGAGTGAGACTTGTCAACTCTTGGACAACTTTTTGGACAACTTAAACTTCCCTTTGCTGAGTACCATTAGAATTGGCCAGGGTACATATTGTATAGATATTTTACATACTATAAAAACTGGGTGAAAAACAATAAGCTAATAAATACTGCTTACTATCTACAGCTGAGGAAGCTGTAAGCAAGAAAGAGTTTGACTACCAGGATGACTATGATCTGATAAGTCTGGCAACGGAGCCTATGCCACCTTTAAGAGAGCCTGAGCACTTGTCAGATAATCAGTCTGACAGTGAGTACAGCTCCTCCAACAGTGAGTATTTCATCCTGACATTTCTCACATTTAACATGTAATACTGCTGTAGTTTTCCAAGAATTATATATATTGGAAACATATTTTCTTGTGTTAAGGTCAAATGTTTGGCTTTGGAAGCATTGGTTCACCCGAGTCTCGAAGTAGTGAATCAGATCCAGAGTTCTCCTACTCTCTGACCTCAAGTAAGCCTAAAAACACATTTTTGTAAGATTCTTTGGATTAAGTCTTCCTTGCAGAGTTTTAGTAAAAGCAGCTGTGGCGGATTATCCATTAACCAGAGGTTTAGCAGTTCGATCTTTAGTACACTGACACATGACCCAGAGTTGCTCCAAGTATTTAGTACTAGTATCTACCCTTTAAAAGCACAAGATAATCCTTTAATTTATCCCACAGTCAAAGCAGAGAAAGGGGAGTCTCGACTGAAAAGACCACGGGGACGACCTCCCAAAGTCAGCAGAGAGCATGGCAGCATGTATGATAACCTAAAGAAAAATAAACATGGTGAGGTGTGACATACAGTATTAGCTAACATGTAAAACATTGTTCATTAAACACCTGTACCCGAGCTGTTTTACAGATTCTACTTTGTATCCATTTTGCATTTTTATCAGGCCACACATGTATGTCTGTTTGCCTTGCATGCCCATGCAAATACACCGATGCACATGAAAACACACATTTATCTTATTATGCCACACTGTCCACAGTACCTCGTGGCACTCACCTGTGGGAGTTCATCAGGGACATTTTGATCCACCCAGAGAGGAATCAGGGCCTGATGAAGTGGGAAGACCGACGTGAGGGTGTCTTTAAGTTCCTCAAGTCTGAGGCTGTGGCTCAGATGTGGGGCCAGAAGAAAAAGAACAGCAGTATGACTTATGAGAAACTCAGCCGTGCCATGAGGTAAGTCTGTGCAGCTGCAGAAGAGTTTGAAAATTGTGAAATTGTAAAAATTGCACAAGCTTTCCACAGTATCTGCCCAAATATTTTATGTGGTAGTTTATATGTACTTCAAATACCAGCTGTAACTGAGATTTGTGTTGACTTTGTTACATAAATAAAATGTTGCACAAACATCAAGATCAGATAATGACTCTGTGTCACACACCCCAAACTTGCTGGCTCTTTGTGTGCTAAATTTGAAACCTAAAAACAACACATTTCTGGTAATGTCATAGATATGTTACGAGCTAGCTAGTTCAGTTTACAAAAGTCTTCCGGGGCTACAAATACAATTGTTTTATAGTCTCAGTACTCTCCATGACAAATAGCCTGACTTGTAAAATTGATAATGTAGGCCTTGTCCAATGACAAGTAAGGATATTATAAAGCAAACAGGAGGCCGCCTTTGACATTCATTCCCTTGCCAGTGCCTTAAATCAGTGAATACAGCAAGTGTTGAACAAGACTACATGCACTGTGTGTATCTACTAGTCATAGATAGTAGACTAAACAGAGACTGTAATCCTTCTCAACCTGCAGGTATTACTATAAAAGGGAGATCTTGGAGCGAGTTGATGGCCGGAGGCTTGTATACAAATTCGGGAAGAACTCCAGTGGCTGGAAGACTGAGGAGAGCATTTGAGGCGTCATGGGTAGAAACCAAAAAGCCAGTCAGCACAGTACAGCATTGCAGTTCAAAAACTAGAAATACTTGTGTGGCCTGTCTGAAAAGAAAAAAACCTGTACAGCCCCAAAACTTTAAGACATAAGTTTCCTCTAAGAAGGAAGGTGTTGCAAAAAATGTAAGCCAGTGTTTTTGGCTCTAGTAGGTTTTATGAACCGATATTAATGTTTTACCTGTTTTGTGTTTTTGATTATCACTACAAAAACAATGCGTGCAGGAAATTGAATGTACATAGTTTTGGATGCTCTTGAGTTTCTTCAAGCACTTAAAGTTATTTTATTTTTATTATTATTATTATTTTTTTTTTTACAGTTGTACACAGTTAAAACTAATGTTTCTATTTATGTTTGACTACTACATGATTATCTGTCACAATGTGATTAGTTTTAGTAAATAGGGATTAATAACTATGATGCATCAAAAAATTAAAGTGCCTTTTTCTGAATTCATTGTCTAAATGAGGAGCAAGTTTTGTGATCGCAATATGAATTTAACAGAATAAAAATGTAGGTGAAGGGAGCTAAACCAACAAAATTGCTCATTATGGGCCGGATTTACTAAGATCCCAATTTGCGTGCGGGCTGGAACTGCGTTTGCAGGTGATTTACTAAGACTGACTACAGTCTTACAGCCGTATGTAAATGAGTTTGTTGCGTGCGCTATTTGTGTTCACCATTGGGACCGCAAGCATAAAATGACATCTGGTGTTATTGTATCGTAAGTGTCTGCTGTAGAGACAAATAAACACAAACGCAAAAAACATCTCAATATATCTATAGACAAGGCGCAGTGATGGAATGCCAAATAAAAGGGGCCCTCATTGTAGACCACGATAAGCACATATGAAACACGCTAGTTATTTACTGGATAAAACTGATCCATTTGGATATTTACTGCATAAAAAAAGAATGTGTTTCATGGGTGAACATTTAGTTGCAAAATGAAGATGCGTGAATTGAATTTGCTAAATCGCTTTGCGCGTGCTAAATTAATATATTTGCATTGTCTCCCAAAGGCTGAAACGCAAAATTGCATGCAAACACCCCGTATTACATATTAACTGAGGCAAACGTGCTAAGTGGAAGCCGAAGCGCTATTTTGCACCTGACGCAAAGACGCAACCTTTAGTGTGCGCTGTTAGTTAATCAGTTTGTACGTTTTTTGTTTTTGTTTTTTGCACACGTTTTTATACACACAACCCTTTAGTAGATCTGGCCCTCTATGTATGGCATTTTATAAACTGTGTTTACACAATGTTTAAGTAAGTAGTAGTTGATTCACTATATCACGTCTCAAGTGTTTTTGTAACAGTTGCAAGTTGGTTGTGTGAAAGATGGGTCTGAACCCATCTATATTAGATGAATATCTACTGTATATGTGTGTAATAAATAATTGAATGGCATTTTGTTTTTACAATTTTTCATATATATGTATGGATTATATGTGGATTTTTATTATTTGAACTGTCATATTTCCAGTCTCTTTAAGAGGCGTCTTTTTTCTTTCTCTGTATTTGCATAATAATGACGTCGCTAAATACGTCCTCATTTCCATGGCAACAAACTCAGTGACACCTCATGTGGCCTGTTCTTTCTAAAACTGAAAGACTTATCTATTCATTTAAATGGAAGTGTTCAAATTATGTTTAAGCACACCCTGGAGGGTAATATTTCGATTATACAACAATTACCAACAAAATAAAGCGCTGACCCATAAAATTCATGAAGAATTCTGTTCAGCTCTTCTTTTGTCAGAGTTGGAAAATCTACATCCTGCTTTTTCAGATAGTCCTGGAAATATCTGACTGCCCAAGACATTGATCTGGCCACGATCCGTTCATTCCTGGACAAGTCCAGTTGATTCAGTTCTTCATCCAAAATAGGCACTAATCTTTCTTTTTTCTTTCTTTTCTTTTTTTTCTTTGGTTATTCTCATCCTCTTCCAACCATTCATCGAAACTGAGATATTGAAAACTGAAATTAACAATAAACCGATCCATTTGGAGCGTATTTTTCAGCCGTTTCCTGTTCCAGCTCTGTCAGTTACAGTGTTGCCATGGAGGTGGATACAATGTTGCCACAGACTTGGTGGAGCAATATTTTTAGTGATTAGTCAGCCGTGCTGTAATGCTGATTTGAGCATGTTCTACATGTCTTATTGACCAATCAGATTGCTTGGTCGTTGTATAATGTGAAATAATGTTCTCTGTTTCTGTTGCCACAGTTACCAAAGCCAGGGCAATCATTTAGAATGTCATTAGGTAATTTGACCAGAACTTCTTTATGGGTGTCCATTAACACTTTTTAATGTACACACCGCAGCCAATCAGAATGAGGATTCACCCAGACCATGGTATAACATTAGCTAATTACATTAGCTGCTATGTTAACTAACAGGGTAATAACAACTAATTTACAAGCACATACTTGCCAGAATAGCTCTGTTTGACATCGTAGCGTAGCTGTCTGAAATCACTGTTTTGCATTCTGTAGTTGCCCCATTTCCCTTCATGTCGTTTTTAAAGTCAAAAGCATTTACATGCTCCTGCCAACATGATGATGATTGTCCAATATAAGAAGGGGGCACATTTCTCCAAAACGTAAGGTAGTAGGTAGAGTGGTAGAGAGGCATGACTTATTGACAGGGTTGTCATCCAATCATCACAGCATTCCTAAGCTAGAGATATTTATTTTATATTTCAAATTCAAAGTGAAAACATGAAGTAAAAAATCAATCAAGTCATTGAATTCATCATGTCTCAAGTCAAGTCAAGTCCCGAATCTTAACCTTTCAAGTCCAAGTCACAAGTCATCAAAACAGCAACTCGAGTCATAATGACTTAAGTCCCCATCTCTAGTGACTACCAAGGCAGTTTACCACCACTGGGTATGACTGAGTGAGCGAATTAATAATATACTCATTATTATTGAGTGTCTATGATAAAGCGCTATGTAAAAACCAATGCATTATTATCATGAACCATGAATCGAGTGTGTATGTGGGTCTGTGCTGGATTTATGCATGTACGAGGACTGACAGTACAAGGACTATTAATTATAAATAATTCTGACATGGACAGCTCCTTAACACACAAAGACAGTTAGCTCCTACACTAGATATTGTTGCTGATGATGTGCATTGTCTATATTGTAAGTATGATCATTTCAATTACAAAACATTTGACCATTACGAACTGTATGAACTGTATGTATTCCCAAAAAGAATTTCTCTTCTCTTCAATTCAATTCAATTCAATTCAATTCAATTCAATTCAATTCAATTCAATTCAATTCAATTTATATAGCGTCAATAACAATACAAATTATCTCGAGACACTTTCCAAAAAACGGCCTGCAACCTCCAGCATCCAGAATATAACACAGGTTTTGCTTCAATGTTAAAATAGAAGAGTTCTTTTCAATTATTCCCTTCAACACTAGAAGTTTGCATTAGGGGCCACCTAAGCAAATTCAATAAATTTTACATAACAGCCATATCATACCTAACCCTAACCCAAGTCATGCTGTGCTCTGAACCATTGCAATAATATAATAATAATAATTTCTTCAAGGACAAAAAATAAAAAATAAAAAAATTACTTAGTTGTAACCCTTGTAAAATGTATCAACATAAAACATGCAGACCTTGGAATGCGGCCTATGCCAATGATGATCCAAATAAAGCCTATGATGCTTACTACTTGAATTGTATGATAAACATTGCCCTATAAAAATTAAGAAATGTAGGAAAACTTTTAACATTGCAAACCCCTGTATTGCCAAGGGAATTAAAAATACATGTAAAAAGAAGAATATTTTATATAAATTCTTTGTAAGACATAGAACTAACGAAGTAGAAATAAGATATAAGTCATGTAATGTTCAAGGAACATGGAGAATAATTAATAACAGAGCGTATGCATTGACGTCACTGCCATCTTGGGCCACGCCCCCCTGAGTGGCGAAAACACGGTGAAATGTATTAGTAAATACAGCATGGCTGGGGAAAAATGTGAATCAGATCAAATCAAGGACAATTGGACTCAACAATGAATATTTACATATAAAAGATATTTGTAAATATATATCTCCCACTGCTTTTCATATCTGTTGGTACAGTCACTCGCACAACAGTTCTTCCCCATTTTTAAATTAATTTTACAATTTAGACGCTATTGCAGCCTGTGATTCAAACTAATGTGGCTAATCTCCTTGCTCAACTGTCCCTTTTTAACCACAGACTTCGTTTGCTGTGATGTCAGGTGCATACCCTTTATATAATCAGGGACACCTGGTATAAATGGGCTAACAGTACTAAGCCCTCCCAAACTAACTCAAAAAAGATGAGAAAAATATTTTTTAAGTTGTTTTAAGTTTTGGTTAAACCAAGCTACCCTTGGTAAACAGCAAAAAAAAAAAAAGAAAAAAAAAAAAGCCCCAGCTGTGTCTGCTTACATTCATTTAATTCTTGTAAGGGATTGACAGGTGTCATGTCACGCAACCGTAATTCACTGATCATTTGGGTTAAATCAGGCTGCTGGCTACTGGTCAAAAGTGCTGCTGGTGCCAGAGTGGGAGGAGGGAGAAGAAATTCAGCTGTGGTGGCATTAGCATGAATTAGGTGGATTACTTGATTTGTAATCCATTTTCCTCAATGTCTTTGGAAGGAAAGTTGGAAGTTAAGAGAATGGGATAATAATAACTCAAATAACGAGTGTTTCTTGGTTTTAAAGAAAGAATTCACTTTTCTGTTTTCCATGTCTACTTTTTGGAGGAGATATGTCATGGACACAAAAAGAAAGTGTGGATTTGAAACATTTGTTGTAACACAACATCAGAAACAGTGTTAAACTGCGAAAAAGCATTGCAAGCCATATGGTTTGATAGTATAGTGGCTAGTGATGCTGGCTAGTGATGCTGGCTACAAATGATTTATTTATTTATTTTTTTGTAAATATTTCCCAGAAGTTGCACTTTTTTATTTCGCATATTTTGCATGAAAACACCAACTGAGTCTGTTAAAAATGGCTGTTAGTGAAATGTTGTGATTGTCATGTCAGCCTTATGATTAATGCTTGAAGAAATGACTGAATTGCACAACACTTGATAGAAGATGAGTGCTTACTCAGCTAAAGCTACATATTTTCTTTTTGAAAGTACTTATCAGTTGTTGCTTTTTTATTTGATGCTTGTGTGAAAGCTCTGTTGAGACTGTTAAAAAAAGGATGAAGTTACTTAAGTGAAAGAATTGTGTTTTGAATTAAAATGCTAATTTAGTGTAAAAGGGAATAGTTCCCTCTCTAGTATTGCAACTTTCTGGTCATTTTAGTTTTTCATTACATTTGTTTTTTATGTGTGTGTTTTCATACTGTGATATTATATTTTACAGTCCCAGGTTCAAATTGCACAATGTGAGAAGTTGATTAATTAGTTTGAGAAGTTTGAGATAATTTGAGAGGTTAATTTTCTTTGATTTGGGTCATGGCATTTATCGAACGAAGGAAATTGCTGATGAATTAATTCAATGACCTTTTAATAAATGTTGGCCAAAATTTAGTAGCAGAGATTGTGAAACAGATAGATAAGGATGGCTTGGGTGAAACAATGATAAGACAAAATATTTCTACTATTTTTATTAATGGAGTAATCGAAACGGATATAATTGACATTAATTTAAGAACAAAAAGTCCACTAACTGGACTTGATATGGCTTTTGTTAAAAATATAATTGACTGTATTTGTTACCCCATTGACACACATCCGCAACCAATCCTTTCAAACTGGTATCTTGTCTCCTAAAATGAAAATAACCAAAGTCATTCCCAAGCATGGACAGACATCAGACATTTCCATGTGCAGACCAATCTCTTTACTTTCACGATTTTCAAAGATTTCACAGAAATTGTTCATACAAAGGCTTGATTTTTATGGTACAATATATTGACCGATCATCAGTTTGGTTTCAGATCCAGGTCCACCTTAATGGCCTTGATGCAACTGGTAGGACTATTTATCATTCTGAAACAAGCTTTTCATACAATTGACCATAGGCTTTTGAAGAAAATTGAAAAATATAATATTAGAGGAACAGGTCATAGTTAGTAACAAAGGAATTTGGGGAAAATATTTCACTATGTACATTTAAACAACAAAAGAATAAAAAAAATATTGAAAGTCACATATGGTGTGCCACAAAGCTCTGTACTCGGCCCTTTGTTGTTTATTTTGTAGAACGATATTTGTGAGGTGTCCAAATATTTGTGCTGTTTGCCGATGATACCAATATATATTGCTCTGGTAAACATTTGGAACAGCTTCTGAGTGCAGTGGAAAATGAGTAAGAAGTCCTTAAAAACTGGTTTCTATAAATTCTCATTAAATTTAAGTAAAGCAAAATGTATAATGTTTGGTAATTGAAAATACTCTGTGAGTCAAAGCTCAAAATTGATAAGGTTAAAATTGAACATGTATGTGAAACCAAGTTTTTGGGTGTGACAATTAATGACAAACTTAGCTGGAAAACACACATACACAATATTAAATCTAAAAAAACCAAACCTCCAACCAAGTAACTTTTAAATGAAAAATATTCTTATATACTCATGCACTGTAAACTTATTGTGCCATACATGAAGTCTTGTGTGGAGGTGTGGGGCAACACTTAACATTGGTCATCATTTAGGAACTGTGCATAGGCTACGCACGAATCTGTGCGTGAACCGTGTGCACGCATGTTTGATGCACAAATCTGGGATTCATCAATTTCTTCTTACCTAATATTTTTCCTACTCTGCAAACAAACTTAGAACTTCTTCAGACCGTAATTGATGAAAGAAATGTCCTTGGAAATGTTAACCCACACACTTATAAATAAATGCATAGTATAGTAAAATTTAATTTATCAGGAAAAAAAGGCTTTAATCATAACAATAATTGAATTTACTAATGTATGGACCAAACGTAAATGCTGTGTAATCCTCATAATTTATTATCACAATTAAAATCATCAATCATAGCAATTCAATTATAGTTTATTCATTTTACAATAGAGTAGACGATATGAAAATGTTCATATTGAAATGTAACAATATTGGCCTTTATTAAATAGTTTATTGGCCTATAATTGATAGGTGATTCCGAAAGATTTGTAGTGCTATGACTGTGCCCATCTGTAGTTGATTTCATTAATTAATTGGCATGGAAGATATATAAAGGAGTCAAATTTACCTCCAACGAAGTGGAGAGATGGCAGATCTAGCCTTGCTGAAAGATAGTGCTGCCTGTGCATTCAGGAGAGCGCATCTTTAGGGACCGGCAAAACATGGTTGACGAAAGTGAAGAATGGCTTATGAGTCGTTTCCGACTGCCAAGGCATGTTTTGTTGGAGCTGTGCAACTCCTTGGAGCCGCATCTCCATCACCCAACACACCGCTCTATCCATGTACCTCCTCAGGTGCAAGTCCAGTCCGCACTTGGTTACCTGGCTGGCCCAGGTAGACTACATTCCAGAGGGAAATTGCAGATAAGACTGGGATTTCACAACCCACTCTGAGTCGTGTCATTCCGGTGTTAAATGACATCATAAAACAAATGCTAATCTTCTTAACATTCCCTTATGACAAACAAGGCTTGAGTGAACTTGTGAAGTGAAGGGGGGTTTTCATGGCATTGCTGGAATGCCAAATACTATTGGAGCGATAGACTGCACCCATGTACGCATTACAGCTCCATAGAGGAGCTCCATAGAGGAGCGGAGGGGAGGGGAAGGGAGGGGAAGGGAGGGGAGGGGAGTGGTCAGTAATAGAAAATAAATTATAAGAGATTAGAGGACAGGAGCCAGAGAAGAAAGAGGAGCGGAATTGTCCTCAGTGCACCGTCCCCCTGCAGTCTAGGCCTATAGCAGCATAACTAAGGGATGGTTAAGTCCCGCCCTAACTATAAGCTTTGTCAAAAAGTAAAGTCTTAAGCCTGACCTTAAAGAGACAGTATCTGCCTCCCGAACCCAAACTGGGAGCTGGTTTCACGGGAGAGGAGCCTGATAGCTAAAAGCTCTACCTCCCGTTCTACTATTAGAAACTCTAGGAACCACAAGTAGACCTGCACTTTGATATCTTAGTGATCTGTTGGAACAATATGGTTCTATGAGGTCTTTCAGATATGATGGAGCTAGGCTTTTTAAGGCCTTGTATGTAAGAAGGAGGGTTTTAAATTCAATTCTAGATTTTAAAGGGAGCCAATAAAGAGAAGCTAATACTGGAGTAATATGATATCTCTTGCTAATTCCTGTCAGTGCTCTTGCTACAGCATTTTGAATCAATTGGAGGCTTTTTAAAGAGCTATTTGGAGCCAGACAGTAACGAGTTACAATAATCCAGCCTGGAAGACACAAATGCATGAACTAGCTTTTCCGTATCACTCCGTTAAAGGATGTCCCTAATTTTAATGATATTACGAAGGCGAAGGAAAGCAGTCCTGGTCACCTGCTTTATGTGAGTATTAAAGGAC
This sequence comes from Mugil cephalus, assembly GCF_022458985.1. Taxonomy (NCBI): domain Eukaryota; kingdom Metazoa; phylum Chordata; class Actinopteri; order Mugiliformes; family Mugilidae; genus Mugil; species Mugil cephalus. The sequence continues at coordinate 135,766 of NC_061773.1, read as the reverse complement.
ATATCCTGGTCAAATATAACACCAAGGTTTTTCACAGTAGTACTGGAGGCCAAAGTAATGCCATCCAATGAAAGCAGGTGACTTTAAGGCATGCTAGGAGTTTAACCAGCTGATTAGTTTCATCTGGTTTCATGGATAAATATAGCTGGGTATCATCTGGGTAGCATTGGAAGTTTATACCATGCTTTCTAATAATATTGCCTAAGGGAAGCATGTATAAGGTAGCACAGAACCCTGAAGAACTCCATAGCTTACTTTGGTATATATAGTAGAATTGTTGTTTACATGGACAAACTGGAATCTGTCTGACAGATATGATTCAAACCAGTCTAGTGCAGTTCCTGTAATCTTGATCACGCTTTCAAGTCTCTGTAGTAGAATACAATAGTAGTCTTCAATAGTGTCAAATGCAGCACTGAGATCTAGTAGGACAAGTCTAGAGACAGGTCCATCATCTGAAGCCATGAGGAGATCATTGGTAACTTTAACCAGACTCTTCAAACAGACCATTCCTGTTTAAATGATCAACCAACTGATTGGCAACGACCCTTTATAAAACTTTAGAGATAAAAGAAAGGTTGGAAATTGACCTATAGTTGGCTAAAACATCTGGGTCAAGAGTGGGTTTTTTAAGTAATGGTTTAATTACAGTAGTTTAAAAAGACTGGGACACGTATCCTGTTAATAAAGATAAGTTTATCTGATTTAATATGGAGGTATTAATTAATGGAAGAACCTCCTTGAGCAATTTAGTCTGGATGGGGTCTAGAAGACAAGTTGATGGTTTAGATGCTGTAATAACTGAAGTCAAAAAGAAAGAATCCAAATATTAACTAGGTCCTACAGAGGTTTCTAAATGCACTGTACTTACATCTTTGACAGCTGGAAGGGTACTATGAATTTTATCTCTAATGCCAACAATTTTATCAGTGAAGAAGCTCATGAAGTCATTACTGCTGAGGGCTGAAGGAATAGATGGCTCAACAGAGCTGTGACTCTTTGTCAGCCTGGCTACAGTGCTGAAAAGGAATCTGAGGTTGTTGTTGTTTTCTTCTATTAATGAAGAACAATATGCTGTTCTAATCTTACGGAGAAATTATTGAATTACCTTTCCAGGCTATGTGAGCTCCTTCAGAATTATTGGAATGCCGAATTCTTTCCAGCTTCCAAACTGCCGGCTTTGAACTACGCAACTGTGAATTATACCATGGAGCTACCCTCCCCCAATTTATTACCTTTTTTTAAGAGGAGCAACTAGATTTAGAGTTGTGCTAAGTGGTGATGTCGTGCTATCAATAAAATCTTTGTGATGGAGTTAGAACAAACCCCATACACATGAATGGCCAAAGTGATGTAATTTGTCCTAGGACGAATGTAGTTGCGGATATCTGAAATGAGAATTGTGGATAGGAGGAATGGAGTTGCGGCAAAACAGAATTAAAGATATCTGCAACACATATCTATCGAGGATTAAAAGTGCCACAATTATATAAATAAATATACCATTAAATAATTGTTTAAATGGATCACTAATTAATTAAAATTGGAATTGAATACATAAATGTTTTAATAAATACGTAATTAATTCATTAAATACCAATTCATTTCATGTAAAAAAATGTTTTGAAAAAACATATTTAATTATTTCACGATTTAATTTATTATTTCATGGTCCTGTGTTGCAGCGCATCATGAATTTATTTTATCTGTCAAACTCACCCATCAAAGTCAGTGGGCGGGGTCAACGCTGGTCTAGTCTGATCCATTGCTTTGGTATAAATATATATATATATATATATATATATATATATATATATATATATATATTATATATATATATATATATATATATATTATTCTGCCATAGTTATTTGTTGTGAACTTGGCAGATAGCTAACAGGTGATCTTCAATAAACAGGTGAGTCAGCAGTTGAGTTTTCAGTCTGTTTACGGTTGATGCACGGTTCACGGTTGATGCACTGTGAAACTGCAACATGAAAATAAACAATAAAATGTTACATTTTTTTGACTTGTTCTTTTACACAAACAATAATCCTATACAATACAAATCCACATAAAGAGGTGTAATTTTTAATCAACTTAACACCAACAAATAATCGCCGATTAGCTCAATGGTAACGTTACATTGGAAATGCCATTGAAAGGCTAGCGCATTAGCATCGCTCCGATTTTTTTTTAAAGAAAAGGTTTTTCCCACATGAATTATGAACTGTCTTTGAAATTTTTACAGGTAAATTCAACACAATAACAACCATTACTCACAGACATAGGCATTGCCGGGTACAGCTGAGAAAAAGTGAATGAGCATGGAAAGGAACTAGCTATGGCAAGTTTAAAGAGACACACAGCACGACAGAGTAAACAATCCCCCTGCTCCCTTAAAGGGGCAGCACACTCCCCGTCTGGTATAGTATACAAGTCCTGTAGGCCATTCATTACGTTTGGCTTGACTGTCCTTTAGGAGCGCAATATCTCCAATTTGCAAGTTGGTTTGGTCTGCTTGCCATTTCCTCATTGGCTGGAGTGTTTCCAGGTACTCTTGGTGCCATCGTTTCCAGAATGAATCAGCGAGTGACTTCCTTGCATGTCTCTGTTAGCAACGTACACATAGAACCTCTGGTTGGCATTGTAGATATAACCTAGCACAACTCTAGAGTCAGCGTAAAACTTTACTGTAGGGATGTTGATATCTCGTCCACTAGCTCGTCCATTAACATGTCAGCTAGCTCGACTGTAAGCATGGCTGCACAAAGCTCCAGATGAGGCACAGTGTGGGAGTGACGTTGTGCTAATTTAGATTTCCCCAAACAGAATCCTACATGACTGTGCCCTTGATCGTCAATGGCTCTGAGGTAGGCAACCGCAGAGATGGCCACAGTATACGCATTGGAGAAGACACATATTTCCCTCTGCTGCATAAAGAGTAAAGAAACAGGTAGGTATGGTCTTGGTATGTGCAGTTGCTCAAGTGCTTTGAGCGATTCTTTCCAGGACTTCCACTGTGTCTCCTTTTCTGCAGGTATTGGGTCGTCCCATCCATATTGCTCAGTGCATAGTTTCTGACTATAGCCTTGCCTTGCACTGTCATTGGAGCCACTAACCCCAGCAGATCGAATACGCTGTTGACTGTAGAGAGAATTCCCTTACCGGTAAATGGCTTCTCCTCTGTAGAGACAAGGAAAGTAAAGCTGTCAATTTGAAGTTGTCAATTAAAACCTAGACTTTTCTGCAGTGGCAAAGGATCCACACCCAGCTCCAGATATTTCAACATCCTTAGCACATTCTTCAGGTGGAAACGCTTCCATTACTGCATTATGATTAGAGGCTATCTTATGCAGTTGTATGTTTGAGTTGACTAATACTTCTTTTGTCTTTTTCAGGACTCAGATGGGAGGTGCCATCATGCTTTGCACTGGAGTCAAACACTGCTTGCACCTGACCCGGCTTGTGTGGATGATAAACTCCAAAGATTGGTAAGTACCAACACTCTTGTTTCCCATTGAGTGGTGGAGTTGGTTCAGCATGACCTGCCTCGAAGATTTTCTGCATGAATGCAACCATGTGTTCTTTCATGTCTGGCTTTTTAGCAAGCATGTGGCGTAAAGTTGAAAGGTGCTTGACTGCTTGCACTTGATTGTTGGGGGGCTTCTGACTTGGTAGTCTGAAAGGTAGCGCCGCAACCCAACTGTGTGAGTCATCCATGAAAACTTCCTTGTCCATTATTTCCAGAAAAGTTTTGTCTTCCACAGACATGGCAGACCTGTCGTCATGTGGTGTTTGCTGGAAGACCTCTTCACCAACGCTATCTTTTTCATCAAACAGGTCTTCCGGTGTGTTAGCCTTTGAGAAGCCAAAGCGATGTACTGGAATTTCAAGCTTCTCTTTGATATCGAGACTGTTAGTGAAAGGGCCAAACAGAGATGTAAGTCCGTCGCTCAACACGTTCTACGATCCCCCAGCCCAAGTCGAGACGCTGGGCATAAGGAGCACTGTGAGGGCCATGGCATTGTTCTCGAACCTTGTGTGCCCTTGGAATGTCTCGTCCAAGCAGGATGAGGATGGCTGCTGAGGGATCCAGAGCTGGGATCCTGTCCACGACCCACTTGAGGTGAGTATAGTGTCTGGTGATCTCAGGCGTGGGGATTTCCGATTTGTCGTCTGGGAGCATATCACATTCTATTAGTGTAGGGAGTGGAATGTGAGTCTTACCATCTAATGACTCCATGATGAAATTGGTGGCTCTGTGGCCCATGGTTTCAATGACTCCTGAGCAAGTCTTCAGAGTGTATGCTGCTGTGCCCTCTGTAATCCCAAAGAGCTTGAAAAACTTTGTTCTTGCTAGAGACTTGTTGCTCTGTTCATTGAGAACAACATAAGCCTTGACCGCTCTCTCCCGATGGCCTGCCGGATACACTCTAATGAGACAGATTTTGGAGCATGATCTTCCTTTGACAGTAGCCCCGCAGATGTCGGTGCATTTTGATGTGACAGTTTGAGTGGCTCATTCCTCTTGCTTCCCGCCTTGATCTCTTGTGGTTACAGAGATCTTAGTCATCCAGGGGGCCGGCCCTGGGTGTAGTGCAGTGGGGTGTCTATCACTCTGGCATTTTCTGCACTGAACATTTTTACCACAGTCTTTGGCTAGGTGACTGGTTGATGTACAGCACCTATAGCAAATGTTTGTCTCTTTAAGGTAGGCTTTCCTCTCATCCAATGACAAGGGGGTGTGGTTTGTTGTGGAGTGGACATTGCTTGTCTGGGCCAGCCATATTTTTTTCTGAGTGGTTGTTATAGCTATTGTCAGAGTTCACTGAGACCTCTTTTTGACAGAAATGGGTGTTCTCACATTTGGTCAAAAGGAATGCTCTGACTTTCCTATGCTCCGAACCTCCTGTGAGTGCTGCAAAGCTTGGGTCATTGAGTGCTGCATCATGGATGTGAACTGCTGGTATCCTCTTTGCATGCTGAGATTTTGGCCCAAGCCATTTACACAGCAGATCGAGCTCCTCTCTAAATGTCAAACTTAGATCAGCTGTAGAATTGTGGAAAGATTCCTTCCAGGCCCAATAATTTTCAGCATTTTCATCAAACCTCAACAGTCCGGAGCTTATCATCTCACGACGTATTGAATACTTGGCCAGATGTGTTGTGGGTGAGGAACTGGGCTCATTGGATCTGGGAGAAGCATACATCTGTAGCTGAGGAGGTTGGTTGCTACAGCCAGTTTGTCTCATATTGCTTGATTGAGATTGATGACTGGACTTGCTTTTGGATGGGTTTGAATCATACAGATGTTCTTTGGGCCAATTCTGGTTGAGGTTTGCAGATGAGGATAATATAGAGTGACATCATCCTGTTTGAATGTTTGCTGAACAGGTAAGTCATATCCACAGGGTTCGCAGTGGCTGATCTCGCTTGACTGGTCTCTACCTTTCCCCATGCTATTTTCCGCTGCCTCACTGCTGTCCATTTTTTGCTGGTGCATTGGTGCTGGCGTGGGTTTGAGTAGCTTTGAGTCTCGGTGAGGTTCAAGGCAAGTCCATGGACTTATGTTCTGCATATTCACTTTTTAAGCTCAAACAATCTCACTCTCCTTGCTTGATCTCAGCAGCTGCCTTTAAAACATTAGCTTCAGTGATAGCAGCTGCAGCTGCGCCTTCTAGCCTCAGTGTGTGCAGACTGGCTTCTACCTCTGCTTTCTTTCTAGTAGCCTCGGCCGCAGCCTTTTGTTGCTGCTCTTCACTGTAGGAGGTAACAGAAAAATAGAACATACGTTATTTCAGTTTATTTATCACAACGGCAATACAGTTGACAAAAAATTTGTGATTTTATAGTTAACTTTAACCTATTTGGTGAATTTGATAATTTTGAAGACTGGGGTGCAGCAGAAGAGAAAGAGAGAAGGGAATACAAAAGGAGATGAAAAGAAGGAGATGCGACACATGGAGGTGACACCGGAGGAACTGGACAATAGAGTGAATGGTGGATAATATTTCTTGCAATAAAAACGATTTAGGAAACTATCTGTAGACTCTGTGGAAATTTCGCATGATCCTTTGGACACCTTTTGTATCACGTAATGTAACATTAAATAGTCCGCTGAGCCACTCCTTGTGAAAAACTTATGATTTAAATGGTAAAAACAACATTAACATATTAATAATTGACCTAATATTTATTTATTTCGTAAGTGACCATGGTATAAGCGGGTTAATGCCCTTCGAGGAGTCCATTATCAGATATTAACACTTCACATCGGATCGTTCTTTTAATGCAACAAGTCATATTTTGTGTGTTGTGTTATCTTTGATAGGGTTAAAACTGCATATTTGTTAAAAAAAAGTACACTAAAAAGTTTTAGAACACCCTAATTTTTCCAGTTATTTATTGCAATTCAAGTCATGCAAGCCCAATGAATAGCTTGAAATGGTAAAAAGGTAAGTACTGAACAGCCAGAGGTTAAAAAAAAAAAAAGATTTGGTAACCCAAAACTGAAAAATTGATGTACATTTCAAAATTATACAAAAAGGCCTTTTTCAGGGAACATGAAGTGGGTTAACAATTTAAAGCTGTTCTGCAGCAATGAAGGTTGAATCAGCCTTGAAAGCTGGTGCTACTAATTCCTACAGGTGTTCCGACTTTTCTTGATCACTTACTCTGTCTGTATAAAAGCAGTGTTGGAACATGCTGTGGTACTAGACCCTCATGAGCATGAGGTGAACAGTACTGTACTGCAGAAAGTAGTGTGTTGCTACAAAAATGGTGAGAAAAAGGCAATTAACAATGGAAGAGAGACAGACCATCATAACATAAAATGTAGGTCTTTCTTGAAAGTCAAGGCGTCAGTGAGTACAGTTTTCTTCACCATCATAAGGCATTCAGAAACTGAGGAAAACTCTGACAGGAAGCGATCTGGCAGACCCAAAGCCACAACTGAATCAGAGGACAAGTTTCTGAGAGTTAAAAGCTTGTGTGATAGGCGACTCACAGGACATTAGCTTTAAACACAGCTTAATAGTAGTCGTAGTAAGTAAGTCTCAGTTTCAACTGTGAAGAGAAGATTTTGAGCTGCAGGTTTGACAGGACGAGTTGCTGCACGAAAGCCATTGTTAAGATGTCAGAATAAGACGCTCTCCTGGGCCATGAAACACCGCCATTGGACTGAAGACTGGAAGAAGGTATAATGGACTGATGAATCAAAATTTCAAATCTTTGGTTCATCACGCAGGATCTTTGTACGTCGTCGAGTAGGCGAGAGGATGGTTCCACAGTGTGTGACATCAACTGTCAAACATGGAGGAAGAAGTGTGATGGTCTCCTTCAGCCCAAGATCTTTATACCGTTTGGAAAGGGTAGTTCACCTACGCACAAATCACGTGACAATTTCTCACGTTTTGGGTATTTATTTCGTACACAGAAAATAGATATTGATTTCAGCGCTGAGGCTTTGGTCAGTTCACCTTATGGGTAAAAAGAACCAAAAGCCCCACTTCAGGGACGTACAGTGACCTTATTCTACCTAGACCCCGCCCGTAAGACAATGGGGAGGAGTACTGCCTTTCATATGTCAGTGAGTTTCTATGTGTAGCCGATTAGCTTTATCTGGTCTCCAGCATGTGAGATATTAGGGTGTAATAATCCTAATCCTAATCCTAATCTGTGAGCAAGCTGTAGCGAAGCGAAAGACAACGATTGATATGGTGAGATAGCGTAAGTAACATTCTTCTTGATTCCTTCCAAGGTTATAGATAGGCTGACGGATTTATTAACCCCTTTAAACCCAACAGTGACTTGTACAGAGTGAGCGGCACCCTGAGCCAAAACAGCATTCTGCAGTGCCATGCAAGACCCTCTGGATAGAATGGTTCATCCTACAGCAAGATAATGACCCAAAACACAAGTCCAAGCTATGCCAAAACTACGTCAGGAAAAAAAGAATAAGATGGTAAGCTTGAAAACATGGAGTGACTTAAACCCCATCAAGCTGGTTCGGAATGAACTGGACACAAGAGTGAAAACCAAGCAAACTACAAGTGCGAAACATTTATGGGAACTTCTGCAACGGACATGGGAAAAACTTTCTGAAGAATATTTGATTTCTATTGTAGAAAGAATGCCACGAGTGTGTTCAGATGTTATGTCTGCCAAAGGTGGCTACTTTGATGAGTCAAAAGTTTAGAATACATTTTGGTCTATAAATTGATTCCATGATTTGTTTTTCAACTCAAATTGCTTATTTGTTCTATGCTTTCATTTCAGAGTGCAATGACACAAACTGAATAATTTTCAGTAAAAAAAAAAAAAAAAAAGGAAAAAAGTGTGGTGTTCTAAAACTTTTGACCGGTAGTGTATATTAGTGTAAAAATACATAATTTGATTTGGGTAATTCTCGTAAGGTTATGATAAGTTTACTACTATAAGGAAAAGGTAACTGTATTTTCGTTTTGTTCTCTTTCATAGCTCTTACAGTGTGTTCATCATTGAATAAGGTTAACAAAAAAAATAAAAATAAAGCAATATGAACCATCAGTTACAAATGCTCTGCAACACAGGACCATGAAATAATTAATTAAATAGTGAAATAATTAAATATGTTTTTTGTTCGTTTGTTTTACATAAAATGAATTGGTATTTAATGAATTAATGACACATTTAATAAAACATTTATGTATCTAATTCCAATTTTTATTAATTACACATTTAAGTAATTATTTAATGGTGTATTTATTTATTTAATTGTGGCACTTTTAATCCTCCATACTAACTGACTTTTAAATATTAAAATGGCTTGCCATATGCGGCAGTATGCTGATTGCTGATCATGGATCTTTTTTTTGTGTGGAGAGTAAGGACATTTCTGCACACATATTAGTGAATGAGGCCCATTGAGCTTATAATAAAACTCTTTTCATGTTTATGTATTTATTTGAGGTCCTGTTGCTATTTCTTGTATTATATTATAGTAGACGTTAAATTCGAACTTTTATTTTGAAAGCGTGTTGCTGAACCAAAACATCCGGGCTTTGCTTTCAGTGAAAAAATGCGTCTGCAATGTTAAAAGTGTCTGACGAAGGTAAGGAAGTGTGGCTGACACCTGGCTGACACACTTTTTTTTTCTTTTTTTGAAAAATTTGCCTGAAAGAGTGGCTGCATGTAGCCAGTAGCCCCACAAAGAATAAGCTGTTTAGGTTATTCTGAGTGTGTTGATGGTTGTTTGTTTTTGTTTTGTTTTTGTTTTTTGTCTGACTTGTTCTTCTGTGCCTTGAATCGGTCTTATTGTGCTGCTTTTATTTTGTTTGTTTTTTCTGACTTTTTGTTTTTGGCTGTGTCGTTGCGGCCATTGTGATCTGTTGGTGTGTTCCTATCCGTGTCCCCTGCCCTGTGGGGCCTGAAAGTCCCGCTGAGCTTCAGAAGAAGTGGTGGGGATGCCAGACTGGAGTTGGAGGTAGAAGAGCAGAGAAGGAGGTTCGGGTCGGCGGTGCCGTCTGTCGTCAAGGGGAACGCGAGGTCTTTGGTGGCGAGATGGATGGACTGTGTGCGCTTGACGGGAACCAGAGGGAGTGTGTCTTGAGTAGAGCTTTGGAGACCTGGTTCATAGGACCACAGTATGTCTGTGCCCGGATTCAGACTCTACGGGCAGACACTACTCTGCTGGCGTTTACACCCTTCCCTCAGTGGACAAGACAAGGAAACACCATTGACATGAAACACCATGCTATGACACGATCCATGCCGCTGTTGCTATGCAACTGACCAAACCACCATATCGGACACTGTTTTGCCAACTATTTTTGTATAGTTTTTCATAATGCTAATTCTGTAAATTTTTGATTTAACTTTTTTATTTTATATTTTACTTTGATTTCATTTTATTTTATCTTTCTTGTGTTTACCTTTATAAGCAACAAAGCTGGTAACAAAGTAATTTCCCTCGTGGATCATTAAAGTCTGTCTAAGTCTTTACAAAAGAAGGCCATAAGAATTGTAAACCATTCAAAACACTGTGACTCAACAAACACGATCTTTATTAAATTAAATACCTTAAAATTTATTTATATTGTTGAGCCCCTCTTGTAATGTTCAAGGCACAAAACAATCAACTTCCTTGCTGCATTCAAAAACTGTTCTCAGAGTAGGCCGATATGAACATAGGGGAACTAATATGTTTAAATGATAACAGTTTTAAAGGATTAATTTTTGAAGTTGAAGCGTTTCAGTTAAATGAGTAAACTCATGGAACAGTCTCTGTGATGAGTAAAATTCAAGTACTTCTGTCTCTAAATTCAAAAAGATGTTTAAAATTCAGGCAGTTAATAAATATAAATCCTTTTTTAAAAAAATGTACAATAAATATATTAAGTTATCTGGCGAAGTTAATGTAATTTGGTGTATTTTTTTATGAATCATGTATTTGATCACTGTGTCAATCTGTTTTGTAATGTAATGTGGATAAAATACCAGCATTTCATTTACAGCATTTTAATCAAAGGAATCATAGAGTTACCTGGATCCTGTAGAGAAATCCTAATTGCCATATATCTGAATATAAGGCCTCATATTATAAGTAATATGTATGCATGTGGTTAATAGAGATCAAATTCTATTAGAAGGTACTGATCATTCATTTCCTCATCAATGAATGTAGTATTTTCAACAGAATCACTTAATCAACAGAATCACCAAATCTGTATGCTATGTGTCTCTGATCCTGTGAATTACAACAAGAGTTATTTCTCATCTGCATTTTATCAGAACAACAGTTTTGGAAACTGAGCCAATGTGGTGTAGGTGAGTGTATTGTACCATCATTACCTTTTGGGGAAAGTTCTACTTATTCAATGGTTCTGCAAAAGGTACCCCCCAACGTCATTTACCACTGGAATTGAAAAGTGGATTATCAACTGGACAGTTGTCCTTTTTCTTTCTAATAGCTCCAGTTCCATCGTGAAATACACAGAAACTCAACACAGCTGACTAGCTGCTGATTGCCATTTCAGTGGTGCAACACAAGCATAAATGTCTACCCAAGCATAGCTGGTTATGACATAGGCTCTGTGTTAATCGACTCAGTGTTAAGTAATGATAAACTCCAGGAGGAAATACCAGCGCTTAGAAGAGAAACTTATTGGCTGGCATTCATTTTAGATGTCTCAGAGGAATGCCAGCTGTCTTGTCTCAAGTCTTACTTGACTTCCTGTAAGACATTCTTCTGATAGTATACTAATCCATGAATGTAGATATGTATATTTCTCATTCTCAGCTTCTATAACTGCTTGTCATCAAGGGGGTCATAGGGGGACTGCAGCCCATCTCAACTGTCATGTACTGTAATGTAGTACAAACACAGCAATGACTGACAGCAAATTTACCATTGGCTATTGGCTTTCATTATGACTCTGAGGTGTACTATATTTTTGTGTTTTTGTTCTTTCATTCTAACAAGATACTCACACTATATTTTGTGTATAGCATGTGAACTGTCTGGTCCCCACAAAGATTCCAACATTATGCTGTATTTAGGTTATAAAATACTGCATTGTTTTAAATCCACATCTTTAATAGACCAGCAACAATGATGGATGTTAAATTTAAAATGCATAGTACATGATATAAACCCTACTACATTCTCTATAGAGCAGTGGTAGGCGGGCCGTTAGGGCCTCCAAGGCCTTCTCTGCTGGCCTAAAAAAATTCTGAAAAACAGACTTAATTATATTTTCCATGAATGCCTATTGAATAATTCCAAATGATCTGTTTGCTTCCTTTCATAGCTTTTCCACTGGCTGCACTGCTTCCAAACATGTATTTTCATATAAAAGCTCTTATTTAATCATGAGCATTGATTTAAAAACAATCTATCCAAAATCAAGAGGAGACTTGTGTGTGTTTTGAATTGATCTGAGTTTCTTGCATTAGTAATGGCATTCATCTCGCTGTATGAGATACCTGGCTAGATGCAACATTGTGTTTTATTGTTATTTGTATGGTGTGAGATACACAACGATGAAGAAAATGAATTATCTTTCCTTAATCCTTTAAGACCTGAACATTTGCCTGTACATGAAAAAAACGCAAATGATGATGCACCGCTGTTGTCGGCTGCAGGTTGGGGAGCGATGCAAGAACGGGGACACCCAGGAATTTTGTCAGTAGAGCAAACCAAAGTGGGTTATGGTAATTCAAATACTGCATGCTTTAACATGCTTTAACTAACAATATGCTGAGGCTACATGTAGAAATGTTTTAAAATTGCTGGTAAAGCTGAAACTGACAATGGTAATTCGAATCCACTCTCTATTCAATATTTGTCTAAACAGACTTGCTGCTGATTTTTTGTTTGTTTTTTCATCTTTTGGATTATATAACAACATTATGGAAGTTTTTCTGTGCCATCAGAGTTTGAATATAAATTGCTAGGTAAATGTAGTTTACATAAAAAATCAACATCAAAAAAAGTTCAACCTCATAAAATTCAACAATAAAAAATCAACCTAATAAAATTTAGCATTAAAAAAAAAAAACAACCTCAAAATTTTAACCTGAAAGGTACAACCTCAAACAGTTCAACCACAAACCTTCAACCACAAACCTTCAACCTCCAACTTTCAACCACAAACCTTCAACCTCCAATTTTCAACCACAAACCTTCAACCTCCAACTTTCAACCTCTGAAAAAGGTGGACTTAACTTCCGGGTGAGCAGGGAGAAGCAATCGATCCCCATCTCTATTCATCCAATGTCTGGCCAATCAGGTTATGCTGAGGCGACACCGGCAAATAGGACAGACCAGCCATGGCCACCAACACGACTGATGGAGCTTCGGAGAATACTATTTGCGTTCGTCTCCTGCCAGAGACAACCACTCAACTTGAGTTAAAGTGCAGTGATGATTGAGGGCTATGCAACCAGTGACGAACTTTAGGGCACAGTGATACACTGTATCAGGGATCACAGACAATTTGCAGGGGCATTCATGTATAAAAGGTCGCCGTGATCTAGTACAGGTAGGAGGGTAGAAGCAAAAATTTTTTTCCTGGCAGCAAAAGAAAAACAAGACCCGTGACGGAAAAAGAATCCAAGTTTCAATCTAATTTTTTTTATTTATTTTTTTTTATCAGATTTTCCACATGTGGTTTAAAAGAAAGCCGATCATCGATTAAAATGCCAAGGTACTTGTAACAGGTCACATGTTTTATCTCACACCCTTGTAATGGCAAAATACTGGGAGGACATACAGGTACTTCCCTGACATTGGAAAAAAATCATCAGTTTAGTTTTGGCAGCATTTAAAACTAGTCTCAGTTCAATTAACTGATGTTCCACAAGATTAAAAGCAATCTGTAAGTTGCCAAGGGCCTCGGCAAGAGTGGAACCACATAGTCACTCAATATGTGACTGTGTCATATATTGAGAGCAGCTACAGCTTTGGACAGTAATGTATCTGATCAGATCTTTGATGTAGTTTGCAGAAGTTTTTGTTAGGTGAAACATTTTCCAATGATTTATTCATATTCCTCTGAGGCTTGTCAGTGTAACAAGCCTGATTTAATTGTCGCTCAATGCTATTGTTAGACTTACCAATCATCTAGGTGATAAGTCACTCCCACATGCACAAACACAGTAGTGAAACGAGAGTGACTTTGCCCTCCTCCCACTAGGTCAACATACCTGTCTAGCAGGTAGATTTGGCCACAAGCCAAACTGTGTGTGTAGCACGTAGTTTACTGGAAACCTTGTGATTAGTGCCAGTAAGAGGGAGGGAGTGGATTTTTACTGATCTGATCTCACTATTGTCACTGTTGTGTCCTTCACAGTTATTCATTATATTAACCTCTTACACTTTTGTTTTGTGGAAGGCAATCACCAACCTCATCATGCTGCCAGACATCAAACAAACACATTCCGACACAGGGGAAAAATAACTATACAAATTGTCTCAAAACGCTTTACAAAATACATTTTGAAACCTCCAGAGCAAGCAGGAAGGCAACAGTGGCAAGGAAAAATAGACGAAATGGAAGAAAGTAGATCAGCAGGAAGAAATAAACATACATACAGATGCATCTGACTAAAGCATGCACTTAGAATCTAATAGTAATACAAGGTATAACTGATGATGTTACATGAGAGTTAAATAAGGAATATAAATGAAGCTCTTCATGACAGCAGTTGTTCTACCACAGTTGAGTTAGCTGCTATGACTGGATGAAGAATTGGACACGCATCTCCAGTCATAGTACATAAATACATCTAGCGGGACGGGTATAGAGGCTATTCTCTATTCAATATTTAACTAGACAGACTTGCTTGCAGACTTTTTTTTTTTAATCTTTGTGACTGTATAACAGCATTGAGAGCAGCGGTAGCTTTGGACAGTAATGACAGCAATTTGTGGTTGGATGAATAAAGTTTTCTGATTGACTGACTGACTGAGTTTTTGTTTGTTGAAACATTTTACAATGTTTTATTCACTTTCCTTGTTTGTGTAACAACTAAGACATGTGGGTCTAGAGTAGGTTTAAAGTAAAGGCTTAATTACAAAAATATAAATTAAGATTGTACTGGTAATAATCTTGTTCATAAAGATACATTTATTTTGGTTTAATATGATGTTAATTAATGAGTTAGGATACTACTTGAGTAGTTTAATTGGGGCCTGGAAGACAACTTGATGGTTTAGATGCTGTAATTATTGAGGTAAGCTAGGGAATATCTATTGGAGAGAAGCATAACAAAATATTTATTAGCTCCCATAGACCTTTCAAATGACCCTGTACTTTTATCTTTGGCAGCTGTTGGAAAGATGTCTGGACTTTTTTCTCTAATTACTACAATTGTATTAGTAAAGAAACTTATGTAGTCGTTACTACTGAGTTTTAAAGGAACAGAGTGGTGAAAAGAAATCTGGGTTCTTGTTTTCTTCTTTTGATGTCATTTAAAATGTTTATTGGCAGTAAAGGTTATAAAACTTATCAGTAAACGCTTTCTGGAAGGAACCTAGTATAGCCAAGGAGTGGTCGCTGTCATAATACAAATGATCTTCCACTGTCAAATGTTATCAGTACAGTAATACACTAATGACTCTTTGACCGGACACAATGGTAGGAGGAATGGTTTCATGTAAGAACAGTTGGACAGTTGTGA
The DNA here is from genome assembly GCF_022458985.1 of Mugil cephalus. Taxonomy (NCBI): domain Eukaryota; kingdom Metazoa; phylum Chordata; class Actinopteri; order Mugiliformes; family Mugilidae; genus Mugil; species Mugil cephalus. The sequence goes on along the minus strand of NC_061773.1, from coordinate 120,601 downwards.
GCTATTGTCATAAATTTTGGGGTACAACTGTAACGAAAACTTCTAATGTAATAGATATGTAGATTTTAGTATAGGACAGTGTTTCCCAACTTTTTTTTTTTTTTTGTGTACCCCATGAGCCGTTGTGTCATACCATGAGAAACCCCTCACTCATACATGCTGATGAATCTAAAGTAGAACGTAACACAAATCATTATTAAATGAAAAATCATTTTATTTCATCTCCTTTCCGTTTTCTTCTTTTTAACTCAAATTAAACATAACATAAACATAACATAACTCAAATTAACATAAGTGTGTTGCCTTGAAAATAAAGGGTAATATCAATAAATAAAGATTAAATCAAAATAAAGAATAAACCTGCTATTGTTATATATAACTTTTGTAACATTTACAACAAAAAATGGAGCTCATTTGAATAAGTCCCATCTAAACAGGCATTTAAAATTTAAAAATCAAACAAATCTCTTGATAAAAATAATATTCAGAATGACCATACCAGTGTTACTTTCTTTTCATCAGTCATCTGAGTTTTTAATGAGACACTTGAGCTTCCTTGTCTCTCATAAGCTTTGATAATTCTGGGGCAGTGTGGAAACTGCTGTAGGCTGTTTTCCACACCCAGTGTGTTCCACTGCTTGGTTATGATGTGTGTCAAAGCTGAGAAAGTCACCTCATACATATAAGAAGAACCAGAAGACAAAATGGAGCACAGTATCCCAGTCTTAGACTGGCAAGCTCAGTACCTGGACATGTACCCCACTGAAAATCTGTGGTGGATTATCAAAAGACCTGTTCCAAAAAATTTAGAAGAATTAAAAGCAGTAATTCAAGAAGAATAGGACATGATTACCCTCAACAGTGTGAAAGGCTTGTGGGGAACATGGCGGGATTATAGCGTGCTAATGGCAGAAGCACTAAATATTAATTTGCACTAAATATTAATTTAAACTGACAATTATTTATTTATTTATTTTTTGGAAAAATGCGCCTGAAATAGTGGCTGTATGTTGCCAGTAGCTCCATGAAGAATAACCTTTTTAGGTTGTGTCCGTCCGTCGGTGTGTTCCTGCTATTGGCTGCTAGCACTGTCCCCTGAGCTGCCCGGAGTGAGGCCTGAGACTCCCGCTAAACTTCAGAAGAAGTGCTTTTGAGGTCAGGCTGGAGCTGGCGGTTGAAGATCGGAGAAGGAGGTGGGGTCTGCGGTGTCATCTGTACTCACAAGGAATGTGAGGTCTTTGGCAGCAGGATCAATGGACTGTGTGCGCTTGTTGGGACCCAGAGGGAGTGTGTCATGACTGGTCCTTTGGAAACCTGGTTCATAGGGCGACAGTACGTCTGTCCCCGGGTTTCAGATTCTGCAGGCGGAAAAACTCCTTTGGTGTTTACATACTTCCCTCAGCCGTAAAGGAAACACCATTGACGAGAAACACCACGACGAGACAATCCACACCACTGTTGCTATGCAACTGGCCAAACATCCACATCACCTTGGATATTATTTTGCCAACTACTTTTGTATATTTTCATAACAGTAATTCAGTACATTTTCTGATTACACTGCTTATTTTTATTTTACTTTAATTTAATCTCATTTTAATTATCTTTCTTGTGGATTTTATGAGTGTTTACTTTTATGTGCAACGAAGCTATGGTGACAAAGTAATTTCCCTCGCGGATCATTTAAGTCTGTCTAAGTCTAAGTCTAAGAAACTGTCAAGAATTCGGTGTTGTTAGTTTTTCTTGTAAACAATAAACAAAATAAATATAATTTGTATTTGTTCTTTGAAACATGAATTTTGTGTAAAATTTTAATGGTGTCCGTAAACTTTTTTCCACCACTGTATTTTTGTAAGATTATTAAGACTCCTAAAATGTTAATTAGCTCCATGCTAGGCTAAGTCAGCTTTATGTTTGCTACTGCTTGTTTTTACTAGCTTGTTTGTGTGTTATCACACAAGCTACAGTGCTAACATAGCTGAGTTGAATGACTTGTATGGGTATTATGTGCTGATTAATATTTTAAACATCTCATTGAAATGTATTGCAGTTTCACAACTTCCCAATAAATTTAAAGGAAGTGAATCAGGTGTGTCTTTTTTGAGAGTGTTTAACCTATATGGAGCATAGGCCATGACACTGGGAGTCTAGGAAGACTTCTCTGAGGAAGACAGGCTATGGTTGTGCACATGCACATGCACATGCACACACACACACACACACACACACACACACACACACACACACACACACACACACACACACACACACACATTTTTGTATGGCTTTGTATGGCATTTTTGTGAGGACACTTATTGGCATAATGCATTCCCGGTAACACTTTCTATGAAGGTTGTATTTATAATGCCCTATGAATGCACTCATACTGTTTTATAAGGTGTCTGTCTATAAAGCATTATAATGGTCATTATTACCATCTATACATATTCACAAGTCGTCATAACCAACTTCATGATGCATTATGACAACTGGTTATGAATTATTATAATTTTAATCTGTCACTTGTTCATTTTATGATGCATCATCGCTACTTTGCTTTGCTAAATGTGCATAGTGATGCATAATGAGTTTTGACTTCGCCTATAGTGCTTTATATCTGTAGTTATAAGTATATGTAATAAAGTTGTAATAATGTATACATCTCCCTACAGCACACACTTATAAACAGCTATGCAATATCATAAGTGCTATTTGTCAGCGCAAAGTAAAGTGACAAGAATATAACACCATATTTAACAGATATAAGTTACTATGAGTAATTAAAAGGTGCAATGAACTAAGTCCTGAGTCTGGCATCTTTACCCCATATGCACAATGTTAATATCATAGGTTTTATTTGTCAGCTTTAGGTAAATTAGTGCAAATGAGGTGTTGTGGATATAGGACTATTATAAACAAATATGAGGCACAATGAAATGAGAGCCTGGACAGTAAAGACAAAACATTACAACATCACATTACACAAACACAGGAAACACATGAAACAGGCCACAAAAGTGGCACAGCGTGGTCCTAGAGATGTGGCTCTTAAAAGTGCCTTTGGGTTGGTGAGGTGATTCAGGGTCAGAGGTCAGGAGATGGTTTGACAGCAACTACAAGAAGAACAGAGGCAAATCTTTAGTGCTCTAGCTGGGATTGTTTTTATGCAGAAAGGTTTGATTGAAAACACATAAGCCGATCACGTTTTTTTGTTTAAAGCAGCCTAATATATAAACGTGTCATCGTTTATATATTAAAGCAATGATTTCGAATGGTTTCAATCATTAAACGCAAGAATATGAAAACGATCTAATTTGTAAATTAAAACTAGCCGTGTCTGGTAACTTTCGTGTAGCTAGCTTAAGCCATCTACGGGTAATCTGCGCTGCCTGCACGATATGCGGTAACATAATGTCTCATTAGGCTGCTTTAAACAAAAAAACGTTATCTGCTTATGTGTTTTCAATCAAACCTTTCTGCATAAAAACAAACCCAGCTAGTGCACTAAAGATTTGCCTCTGTTCTTCTTGTAGTTGCTGTCAAACCATCTCCTGACCTCTGACCCTGAATCACCTCACCAACCCAAAGGCACTTTTAAGGGCCACATCTCTAGGACCACGCCGTGCCACTTTTGTGGCCTATTTCACGTGTTTCATGTGTTTGTGTAATGTGCTCAGAGCATTGATAATCATTCTGATTATGTGTGTTGGTTTAAATAAAAATAAAGTGAACTAAATGCATTCCTTTTGTCTTTACTGTCCGGGCTCTCATTTCATTGTGCCTCATATTTGTTTATAATAGTCCTATATCCACAACACCTCATTTGCACTAATTTACCTAAAGCTGATAAATAACACCTTTGATATTAACGTGCATATGGGGTAAAGATGCCAGACTCAGGACATAGTTCATTGCATCTTTTAATTACTCATAGTAACTTATATCTGTTAATAATAGTGTCATATTCTTGTCACTTTATAGATATAGATTTATAGATTTTAGATATTGCCATATTTATAATGCACTTTTCAGATTAAAATTACAATCATTCATAACCAGTTGTCATAATGCATCATGAAGTTGGTTATGACGACTTGTGAATATGTATAGATGGTAATAATGACCATTATAATGCTTTATAGACACCTTATGTCGTTGTAGGCGCGGCTATGGCTCAGTAGGTAGAGCGGGTTGTCCATGGACCGAAGGGTTAGCGGTTCAATCCCCCGAGTGTGCCATATGCCGAAGTGTCCCTGAGCAAGGCACTGAACCCCCAGTTGCTCCCAGTGCAACTGGCCTTGGTGTGTGAATGTGTGTGTGCTTGTATGAGTGAATGGGTGGATGTGTCTCTGACTGTAAAAGCGCTTTGAGTACCTTTGAGTAGGTAGAAAAGCGCTATATAAGAGCAAGACCATTTACCATTCATAGGGCATTATAAATACAACCTAGCCCCTTACCCTAACCATCTCAATTAAATGCCTAGCCCTATAACTAACTAACTATCCATAACCATAACCTAATTGTAACCTTCACCCTAAAACTGAGTTTTAGCCTTCAAAACAGCTAAAAAGTGAGGCCAAAAAAGTGCTTTACACAAATGTCCCCAATCTGATGGTATAAAACTTAAGCTGATCCTTGGAAAGATAGCTGTACAAAAACACACGCACGCTCACACAAACACACACACAGTTTTACTTAGTTTCCTCATAACTGAGTCTATTGTATAACTGGAAACCATGGCTGCATGCAAGCTGGTGGAAAGCACCAGACAAGACAATTATGGTGCAAAACTATTGTTTTCAGTGGGAGGAGGTTTACATTTTGGCTCAGCATTTTGGCAATAGTTCTCATCTTTCCTCTTCTTAGTTTTCACTAGGTTGCCTGTGGTAGATTAGATTAGAAGAAGAATATCCCTGTTTGATGCGGCATTCCTGTTCACATTGAAGCTGAGCCGAACTGAGCCAAGGCGATAAAATCCCAGGTTGATTCCCGGGTCATTTGACCAGGGTCAAAAACCTCGGTCGGCGCCTTTACATGAAAGGGGCTTAATAGTGATTGAAGGCAGAGGATCATGGGAATGACTGAGAAACCTATAAGGAGGTGTTGTTAATGCAGAAGTGCCTAGTGCCAAAACTGAGATGAAATTCTTGTTGCCACATTTTTGTTTCATGTAACTGTATAAAGCCATTTGACAAAAGATGTTACCACAAATTATCACTTTAATACCACCCCATAGCTCAACAAAATGACAATTCCGTGTTCATTGTCAACCATATTAATCATGTCTCTGTTGTAGTAGTCATCAGTTATGTAGCTGCTTAACGATACTGGAGACAGGCATAGTTTTCTGGATCACTGCTTTGGTAAGTAGGTAGGCAGGTACGTAGATAGGTATTTTCAATATGTTTGATTCTTTTGGTAAGACAAACGGGAAAGGTACCTGACATGTTTTGACTTCTTCAGAGCTAAGCTAAGCCAAGTTCTACTGGACCTGTGGCAAGGGTCATGATCTTGTTGAAACATCCAGTTTGAACCTCAGTGAAACAGTGTATGTGTAGAAGGGAACATGTGGGTTTGGAGAATATCACAATATTTGGCAGTGGGAGTTCAGTGTGGCATCACACACAATGAGATAACCAACACCAGCAGCACTCATGCATCCCCAAACCATGATACTGCCTCCACCATTTTGACAGTAGGTACTGTACATGCTGGAGATAATGCTTCCCCTGGCCTTCTGTGTACCCCCACATTAGCGGGAGGAAAATAAAACTGGAAACTGGACTCATCTGACCACAGAATCTTCTTCCAATTCCTGGCTGTCCAGTTCTTGTGTGCTTGGACCTAAAGACGCCAGACTAACCTCTGTCTCTCATTGATCAGAGACTTGTAGGACCTTAAGCCATGATCTAAAAGTTGACCATGGACAGTGTGGGTGGAACACTGGACACCAGTTTGATTTGACCACTAATGTTGGAGCTCCTGTGACGTCTTGTTGTGGTTTTCCTTGCACATGCGGATTAGGATGTGATCATTTCTTGCTAAAAAAACCCTTGGACGCACAGATCTTGGTTTGTTTGTTTTTAGTGTATCCAACTGCTGAATGACTGCATCTGCACTTCCTGGCGATCTGGTGGCAGCTGTACCCTTCCTGATTGAGAATCTTGATCTTCAGTTGTGTTTCCTGCGTTAAGCTCCTTGTTTTAGACATTTTTTGTCTCTGAAGAACATTCAAATGCATATTCATTCAAATGCTTTAGATAGACACAAAGCATGGCAACAGAAAAATGTGTCTTTTAATAAAAAGCACAGGCTTCATTAGTGGTTCATTGGTACCAAAAGGACCAAATACTCAAAATTTCTTATGTATTTTTATGGAACCAATCAATTTTATGTTGTTAATGGCTGGATGTTGCATCGTAGACAGGTATCTCATATAGCGAGGTGAATGCCATTACTAAATCAAGAAATAATTCAGAACACAGACAACAACTCTCCTCTCCCTGACTGCAACCACCAGCTTCAAGTACGTCATGTCAAGACTTTCTTTTCTTTTCTTTTCTTTTCTTTTCTTTAACTGAACATTTTGATCCTTGCTGAGGACGATGCAAAATGACCTTCGATCCATCGACCGGCTGCATTTTTGCTGAGGATCAGCCCCCCGTACAGCAGCTGGTACCATCGTTGTGTGAGCCAAGGAGCACTAGTCAAACTCAGAATGATGAAATCTGTCATGTCCAAGCCACAAGGAGCCAAGCTAGACATCAGAATGAAGAGGAAATGCCTGATTTTTATCCGAGACGCAAGGAGCCAAGTCAGACGCCAGAACGACGAGGCAACATCCGATAACAAAGTGGGTCAAGTAAGACTCTTAGTGTCTAAGCAGTTCAATTAAATTTTATTTATATAGAGCCAATAACAATACAAATTGTCTCAAGACACTTCACAAAAACCAGCCTGCAACCTCCACAGCAAGCCTGAGGGCTTAAAACTTAAGCAGAACCCAGCTCATATGGAGGGAGCCATCTGCCGAAGGCCAGCCGGGTAGAAACAGAGAATATAGAGAAAAAAGAAAAACAGGAGAAATAGATAAACAAACTTCTGTCTGTCTTCTGTCAAGCACGTAGAATCTAATAATATAACACATAACTGATGATCCTATGTGACAGTTTGTGAGTATGATAGGATTCATGGGCAGGTTGGTGAATTGTTCATCTAGGTAGGAGTGACAACTTGAAGAGGACATGAAGACTGGGGCAGATGAAGTTTATGGAGCTCCACGGCACTCCAGGCCATAAAGACTGGGCTGGTTGATAAGGCCACGACAGCAGATGTAGTTTAGAACTCCACAGGTCAGATATTCAGCACTCCAGACCAGAGACCATCACAAGAAGATGGAGGGGGAGAGGAGGGCAGAGGAAAGAGTGAGACATAGCGGTTAGTAATAGAAAATAAATTATAAGAGACAAAAAATAAATTATAAGATATTAGAGGACAGGAGCCAGAGAAGAGAGAGGAGAGGACATGTCCTCAGTGCATCGTCCCCTGCAGCCTAGGCCTATAGCAGCATAACTAAGGGATGGTTAAGTCCAGCCCTAACTATAAGACTTGTCAAAAAGGAAAGTCTTAAGCCTAACCTTAAAAGTAGAGACAGTGTCTGTCTCCCGAACCCAAACTGGGAGCTGGTTCCACAGGAGAGGAGCCTGAGAGCAGAAGGCTCTACCTCCCATTCTACTTTTAGAAACTCTAGGAAGCACAAGTAGACCTGCACTTGGGACAATATGATACTATGAGGTCTTTCAGATATGATGGAGCTAGGCCTTTCAGGGCCTTGTATGTGAGGAGGAGGATTTTAAATTCAATTCTAGATTTTAAAGGGAGCCAATGAAGAGAAGCTAAAACTGGGGTAATGTGAATTCTCATGCTAATTCCTGTCAGTGCTCTTGCTGCAGCGTTTTGAATCAATTGGAGGCTTTTTAAAGAGCTATTTGGACAGCCAAACAGTAATGAGTTACAATAATCCAGCCTGGAAATGCATGAACTAGCTTTTCCGTATCACTCTGTTAAAGGATGTCCCTAATTTTGATGATATTACGAAGGTGAAATAAAGCAGTCCTGGTCACCTGCTTTATGTGAGAATTAAAGGACATATCCTGGTCAAATATAACACCAAGGTTTTTCACAGTACTACACCTTCTTTTTCAGAGGAGCAACTAGATTTAGAGTTGTACTAAGCGATGCTGTTGTGCTGTCAACAAAACAATCTATTTGTGATGGAGTTAGATTGTGGTTGCTGTCATCCACATCACTAACATAAGGCACTGAGGTGCTGAATTTGAATTTATTTCTGCAGAAAAAAAAAGTGAAATTACTGGTGTATTATTCTGTAAATTCAGTGTGCGAAATACCCGTCAATATTTTGGGGGGTCCCCATCTTCCGATTGTTGCCCAAGAATGACAACAAACAAGAAGCGAGACTGGTGTGATGGATAGATCTATCAGTAAAAGTGAGTGAAATCATAAGCTAAAAATATCTGCTGTATGAGACTTACCCTACCATGCATGTGCAGTTAGTGGTTAGGATGTACCCTAGATTCCTGTGCACGTACACCCAGGTATACGTGCATAAACGTATGGGAAGGATACCTGCCCTCAAGGCGCAAAACCCTGAACTCATTTGAACATTTGAAGTTGATGACTACAAAGTACATTATTATACACGTACAAAGATTTGTATGCACGCACACTGTCGTTAGTGTACACACTAGGTTTCTCAATTAGATCACTGTATGTGTCGGGCCATATTATAGCTGGACATTTGGACATATCTGCAATTCATTCCCCACTCAGAATATGATATGGGTCTGGTAATTTCTCACCAGTGCTGAGGACCAGTTCGTTCAGGTGCAGTCTGAGCTGCTGAGGCTGTTGATATAATTGGTCTGATCCATCCCTGTCAAAGGCCTAGCTAAAGAGCTCTCAGACCTGTAGTGTGAACCTATATTTACAGTGACATTGGCGTTTTGTTTGTTTGTTTGTTTGTTTAAAGTAGCCTCGTCGTAAACATTTGTAATTTGACTTTGTTAGCATTCACTAACATTATGACCCTGCTCCTGATATTGGAAACATCCAAAAGCAGCGTGACAACCTTTACTAGGTTGTTGAGTGAAATTCATTGACATTTCAGCAAGTATTTTTCTTATTTGTGATGCAATGAAAGACAAAGCGATTTTTCAATGAAATTACATTTTATTGCAATTGTGTCAGGGGAGAACTTACAAACAATACGGCATCTACATCTACATTGAATGGCTCAATTACTTTAGAGTTAACGAAGCCACGAAACCCAATCACTGCGCTGTAGAGATGAATCACGTGTATGACAATTAGTGTCATTCCCCCAGATGTAAAATATCCTCTTCATTGTGTGATTATCTCCAGTAAGATGCATTCATGGCATAACTCTCTTCTCGCGGTTTGGGCTCATTGACTGCATATACTTTGGGCTCCAATCTCAATAGGGTTTTCAATGAAAGGGCACGTGATTCTTTCCCGAAAAAAATAAATAAATAAAATGCACAAAAAAACTAAAAAGTTCACCCCCTTAAAAAAAATAGACATAAATCATAAAAAAGTAAAAGATTAATTGTCCACAATATGTAATATAATATATGTAAACAATTTTAATAATATTTCTAAATACCTATTTTCTCATGTCAGTCAGTCATAAGCCAACTTGGCAGGAGGCTAGGCTGTGATGATGCAGTTCTATCAAAGCAACACAACACTAATGTTACATACTGTAAAATCTAATTAGGTGACCTTACTTAAAGTATGCAAACTCGTTGCCTCAAAAAAATTAAGAAAAGTAATCTGGAGAATATTGAGATTATATATGTGTGCAGTACTAAATCAAGTAGTACAACTAAAACATATAAATAAATAAGTTCATGTAACTTAATAGCCATGCTTAGTGTTAATTTATTAGTTGTTTATTTTGTGTGGACTGCTTGATACAAATTTAACCCCACTTAGAATTACCAAATACCTACTACTTACTCTTTTTTTTCAGTTCACTTAAATTAAACAAACCAGGGTCCTTGTCCTTCCTTCTCTCTCTCTCGCTCTCTCTCTCTCTCTCTCTCTCTTCTTATCTATTTAGCTGTTATTACCTATGTAAGCCTATGTAAGCCCAAATAACAGACAACCTGCCTGAGGCAAGTTTTTAATACGATCCATGACGATACATCCCTCCAGAATGATGGCAGAGCAAGGAACCTCTCGCCCACTCAGTCGTGGCCCAGGCCCTCGCCCTTACTGCTGAGCGGGAAATCATAACTGTGATCTTTGCTCGGTCTGTGGGAAATGCATGAGGTGAGTTCATAGTGCGTTTCACAGTCTATCAGGAACGGCTTACATTGTCCCAGGTCTCCCGAGAATCACTCAGGTGATGCCAGTCGAGACCCCACTCCGGTATAGGGTACGGTGGGAACGGGTGGAAGCTCCATCGCAGTGGGGGCAGTATCCGACTTCTCAGGGCGATTGAGAAGCCGCTGCATTGATACAAATTTAACCCCACTTAGAATTACCAAATACCTACTACTTACTCTTTTTTTTCAGTTCACTTAAATTAAACAAACCAGGGTCCTTGTCCTTCCTTCTCTCTCTCTCTCTCTTTCTCTCTCTCTCTTCTTATCTATTAAGCTGTTATTACCTATGTAAGCCTATGTAAGCCCAAATAACAGACAACCTGCCTGAGGCAAGTTTTTAATACGATCCATGACGATACATCCCTCCAGAATGATGGCAGTGGAGATGGGCTGGATGTTGACTGAATTTGGAGCCTCATGAGGACTATCTTTACTGATAACTGTCAGCACACCAACAGTACATTCTAGGGCCTCGTCTCTCTCTGTATCGTACTTTAATATATGGTCCTCTTCTTTCGTTCTTAGCATCTGTTTTCTGTTTTGGGGATGTCTATATAAAGTTTAAAGGTTAAAGGGTGATGTACCAGTTGTCAGCCTGTAAAACTGCTAGACGTAAGGAGATAAGTTGTGTTTGTGAATGGGGGTTCTTGGGGATAAGAACCATATATAAGGGGTCTGTAGGAGCTGAATGGGAGAGAGGATTCGACGATTGGCCAGAAGCTCTCTCAGATTCGGCTGTGATTTTGACATCGTTCTTACTTGTAAATAAACCTTTTTAAATGCAAGATAAGACTTGTCTTCAGCACATCAATATACAACAGTACAAAGACACATACACCTATTCTTCATGAATACTACTTCATGATAGTGGTATGGTTAAACTAAAGCTATGGTCCACAAGGTCCATATATTCTTGAAGAGTGACACTGACTTTTCAACCTGGACTCCTGCTCCTTAGATTTACAATGAATTAATCTGTACAATGTTTATGTGGCAAATTTCCTCCTGAGACCCGGCCCATTCATTTATGTCCTTTACAATGGACATTCTGTTCACCTGTATATTCCTAAAGTTTTTGGAGTTACCCTACCAAGGCCTATAGTATTCTATAGAGGACATCCTGGGCTTTCTAGTGATGTGTCATGTGATGGGATTGCATACTGGGAACTTTAGTTTTTCTCTCTATCAAGATGGCCCCCACACCAACAACCACATTTTATGCAAAGAGGAGAGGGAAGTCAAATATTTTTCATCTGTTGCTATTTTTACCATGATACTTATATATATTCTTGTTCATAAACATGTTAATAACAATATTTTTACATCTGAAAACAGTTTCATTATATATTATATATTATATTCAGCAAACACCTGAAAAGTAGAGAGAGGGGTGGGTAGGGATGGAGTTTGTTGACTGTGGTGATATCCCCAGTCATAGTTTGACACACAGTGGTAGTCCTGTCTTTGACTAGCACAGATTGTTATTGTTGGTAACTAAAGTTGGCTAAGTTATCATAATCCTAACTTAACAGCCGAGCTTAAAATAAAATGATACATCCAGTCTTGTTCTGATGTTCTGCCATGTCAATGCCCTCCTGTTCATGGAAGCCAGCAGCTCCCGCCAGCAGATCCCAGTTACCAACTTCGTAGTTTTTTTCTGCAGAGCTCAGTCACCGGGACAGAAAGACGCAGAGGTGTATCTTGCCATCTGTCTGATCGTTAAGATAGCACCGCCTCGATGCCCTCATTGGATGCATTAACCTCTACCACAAATTGTCGCTGTGAATCAGGTAGGGTGGGATGGGTGCACAGGTGAGGTGGCGCTTGAGTGCCTGGAATGCTTCCCCTCCTCCGAGCCCCAGTGGAAACGAACCTGAGGAGAGGTCAGAACATGGAGAGGAGCAGCTATTGTGCTAAAGCCTCTGAAAAAGCGTCCGTAGAAGTTAGCAAACCCTAAGAATTGCTGAACCTTCTTGCGGCTACTAGGCATTGGGCCACTCGGCCACAGCGCTAACTTTAGCCGGATCCATCTGCACCCTTCCAGGGGCTAAGATGAAGCCCAGCAAGGAGACCGTGTCGGCACGAAATTCACTCTTTTTGGCTTTAACATAGAAGTGATTGTCAAAAAGGCACTTAAGAACTTGGCTAACGTGGTGCTTGTGAGTTTCTAGGTCTGGTGAGTAAATAAGAATGTCATCCAGGTAATAGACATAGACAAATTGGTCAAGAAAGTCTCTGAGCACGTCATTGATCATCACCTGGAAGACAGTAGGTACATTGGTAAGACCAAAGGGCATGAATAGATACTCGTAGTGACCGCTGGGAGTGTTAAAGCCAGGCTTCCACTCATCCCCCTCCCTTATCCGTACCAAATGGTAAGCATTGCATAAATCTAGGTTGGTGAATACTGTGGCCTGTTGCAGTTGATCAAACACTGATGACATGGATAGCAATTCTTTATTGTGATGTCACTGAGAGGATTGTAGTCAGTACAGGGTCTTAAGGACACGTCCTTTTTACCTACAAAGAAAAAAAAAAAAAAAAAAAAACGGCTCCAGCAGGAGAGGAAGAAGGACAGATGAGACCCGCCTTCAGTAATGATTCAATGTAGTCTTTCATGGCTTGCCGTTCTGGTCCTGACACAGAATACAGGTGCCCCTTAGGAATGGTGGAAGATAAGATAGTACTTTATTGATCCCCATTGGGGAAATTCAAATGTTACAGCAGCACAACTGTGATCAAAAAGAAATTAAGAATTAAAGAAATTAAATAGGACAACAACTTTGTGGGGGTTGTGGCTGACAAGCCACGGATATCCCAAAACCAGAGTACATGTAGATAAAAGTTCATCAGCATAGTATGGTTATCCAATGTCAGGGTTGTGGGGTCTATGACATGTGTGATGTTGAACAGAGCGCCACCATTCAGGGTTTAGTTTTGATGTGTTAAGGCAGAGTCTCATTCTTCAACCCCAGCTCTTTAGCCATCTCCCAGTCCATTAAACTTTCATCAGCCCCCGAGTCAATTTAAGCATTCAATTCTAAGTCTGTGGTGTCGTGTTTTACCTTGACGGAGGTCAAAATACGTTGAATAGAACCTGAGGCCGTGGGTTGGTTCTTCGGCTGAGCTGCCGTGGCCAGACAGACGGCTACAAGATGTCCAGTCTCCCCACCGTAGAAGCACTGCCCCTCCTTGAGGCGGCATAGTCATTCAGCTTGAGTGAGCTGGACCCTGCCCAGCTGCATGGGCTCCTCACCTCCAGCAGGAGGAGAAGGGCGGGACTGGACTGGCAATGATAGGGAGGGAACGAAATAATAGAGTGCGGGGTGTGGGATGGTCGGTCTGGGAACTGCCGATGCTTTTCCTGGAGGGTCTGGAACTCCTGAAAACGATTGTCCATTCGGACTGCGAGGGCCATGAGGGAATCCAGGTCTGGTGGCAGATCCAATGGGAGCAGCTGTTGTTGAACGGAGGTCAATCCCTTCAGGAAGACGTCATAAAGTGCCATGTTATTCCAACCACTCAACGCTGCCAAAGTCCAGAAATGTATGGCATAATCACAAACAGACTCTCGGCCTTGCATCAGACCATTTATCTCCCTGGCCTTTTCTTGCTCTGTAGAAACTAGGTCAAAAGTCTTATGGATGGCCTCTTTGAAGTCCCGGAGGGAGCTGCAGAGCAAGGAACCTCTCGCCCACTCAGTCGTGGCCCAGGCCCTCGCCCTTACTGCTGAGTGGGAAATCATAACTGTGATCTTTGCTCGGTCTGTGGGAAATGCATGAGGTGACTTCATAGTGCGTTTCACAGTCTATCAGGAACAGCTTACATTGTCCCAGGTCTCCCGAGAATCACTCAGGTGATGCCAGTCGAGACCCCACTCCGGTATAGGGTACGGTGGGAATGGGTGGAAGCTCCATTGCAGTTGGGGCAGTATCCGACTTATATACTTGAAATCTTCTTGGCTGTGGGCGAGGCCTTTGACTCCCTGGCCTAACGCGGTCATCGGCCCCTCCTTACAGGAGAGGCAAACTCCCTGTGCTTTCAGAGCAGCAGTCAACTGCTCGAAACCTGCATCCATACAGGCCAGAATGAACTGTCATGTCCAGAAAAGGACACAGGACACAGATGCAGGAAATGGTTTCTAGAAAACGGTCTTTAATGAGGAGGTTCAGGTACAAAAAAACTCAAGGCATGGAAAAATAAAGCCGGCTCTGAAAAACAGCCTCAGAAAACCTCTTCCAGAAAAAACAAAACTAAAAATTGCTTTGCAAGGGGAGGAACAAGCTCAAAGGACCAAAGTCGATAACGAGGAAAAATAAATGCAAAAACTTACAAAGGAAGAACTTCTCTTCAGCAAATAACAAGACACAATCCAAATAGCAGTCTTGAACAAGACTGTGGTAAGACTAGAGTGCACACAGAAAGACGAACACTCTGGCACAAGACAAGGGAGACGCAGACTATTTGAACACATGGAGGTAATGGGGAACAAGTGGACGTAATCAGAAATCAGGGAAGACAATCACACCAGTGACACATGAGGAAGGGCAAGTTACCTGAAATGAGAGGACAGTTGCTTTTCAAAATAAAACAGGAAATGACAAGACAAAACATGGAGATAGGACAAATACCCAACATGACTTCACCGCGGTGTGACATTATAATTCATCTTAATTTTTCTGTTCTTCTGTTCCACAAGGATTTGTATTGATTTGTGACTTGCGATTAAACTTTTGTTTGTTTAAACTTTTTGATTATAGAATCTAGGAACAAACATAGCCCCTAGGGATATTGGGTAGATTTTGGTGAAAGATGGTTCCAAAGATAGAAAAGCTGAAAAGCTACAGAAATGTGAACAAGACTCTTGATTCTGCCTTCTGGCATGTCATGTTTCCAGAAGAAGAAAAAGATCTGCTAGATTTCTATATATGAGAGCCACTCAGGCCAGGTGGAATGGATGCCATCTCTTGTAATAACAACAACCTTTCCCCAGAAATAATGTCCATTTTCTATGCAATGGAACGACAATATGCATGAACATGTGCATGTTTGGTTGGATTCACAGGGAGTATTTCGCTGAGATGGTAAAGTTAATTTGTAACATGAATGGGTTGGTTGCAGACTGAGGAATACCTAAACATATGTTGAAAAAAGAAGATTGCACTAGATGTTTTCTCTATTTTTCATTCATTAAATTGTAGGGGAAATATCACACGGATAAGGCAAATATGCACCCAGTCTACAGCTCCTTTGATGTGACTAGTTGATTTCCAACAAGGCCATCTCTCTGTAACCGTATCTAAGGCAGGTCCTACTGTATATGAGTAAATATTTTCGGTCAATTCTGTACTTACTATAGTGCATGTATCAACTCCTACCTGCAATCAGAACAGAAACACCTCCAAGCGAATTATTGTGTAAAGAGGCAGGAACCTGCTGGAAGGAGGAAGGGTGATGGGATCCCAAAGAGAACACAGCAGACTCACTGGACTCTCAGGTAGGACAATTTAAGTGAAATATTGGGAAACAAGAGAGAAAGACAATTCTGCAGAAAAAGACAGAAAGGTAGTTCTGTTTAAAAGGTTACACTTGTAAGACAAAATGGTGGTGATGTTCTTGTTCTAATTAATGTTGACAAATATGTGTAAAGGCAGTATAGTCTGGAATTAATACAAGAAAGAAAGAGGAAGAAGAAATAAAATAAAAATAATAATAACTGCTGACATAAATAATAATAAAATGAATAAAAATAGATAAAAAGAGAGGGTAATTGGCTTGGTTATAGTGTCTTTTGGTGAAGGACACGGAGAGGGGCAACCTATCAGTGTTAACAAACTCTCCCACCGCGGACAGTGATAACAGCATACACTATTACATAGGATGAGATGTTACAATCCCTTGTGCCAAGATCTAAGGCAAAACTCCTTTGGAAGCTCGGTCCAACTGGACAACCAACTAGCAGACTAGTGGTCAACTACTAACTAACCTACCCAGCAGCAGTAGGTAATAGAGATGATGGGAATACGACTACATTCGAGCCAGACATCTCTTCCTTCTGCCTATGTCAGAAACGTGATATAATTAGCCTAGCCACAGAAATAAAACACCACCTAATTAGCCTAGCCACCAGCAGTAGGTAATAGAGATGATGGGAATACGACTACATTCGAGCCAGACATGTTTTCCTTCTGCCTATGTCAGAAACAAGATACAATTAGCCTAGCCACAGAAGTAAAACACTAGAAAACACCAGATAATTAGTCTACCCACCAGCAGTAGGAAAGAAATGATGGGAATGTGACCACACTCAACCAGGCATCTCTTCCTTCTGCCTTGGACCAGGCATCTCTTCCTTCTGCCTATGTCAAAATAGCTCTATCACACACCAGCTAATTAGCCTAACCGCCAGCAGTAAGTAAGAAATGATGGGGCATGCAACTATGCTTCAAGCAACATTCCTCCCCTCTGCCTAGATCAGAAGTTATACACAAGAAAATGCCAGCAATGCAAGCAATGAACTAGAAACAGTAGGCAGTGTGCAGCACATCATTAGGGTTTTCAAGTGGGCACCTCGCTTCACCGATGTTTCGTTAAGTTAGGCCCACGACACCTCAAGAAGACTTAACAGTGAGCTCCAGCATCCCGGAGTCACCCCCCTCAGTGCAGCCAACACGCCACTGTGTGCCTTTCAACCAACAGATTAGATTAATCTAACTACAACTGCTACCTATTGACAGTACATAGCTAGCCTTACCTTTAGTATGCTCCCCAGTAAGTGTGTTTCCTCCGGAGCCACAACCACTGACTTGCTCGCTCCGCTGACAGGTACACATTATTTACGGCAACCCTCTCTTCTTTTACGCAAATGCCCAACTCACACAGGAGAGCAATGGGGGATTTGCAACAAATCCACGGCAGCCGACCTCCACTGGGCACACACGGGCGTTCTAGCCCTGCTGCTCCACTTCTGATGCCAGGTGACGCCAGGTGTATCTCCCTTGGGTGTATTACGAGCTAGGTGCATCCCACCTGTCAAAATGTGGCTGAGCGTACATACACAAGAACAAAGTGGGAAGGCAGCATCCTCCCCTAACCACTGGTTTAGGTTTTGCGGAGATGGCAGCACATCATGAATTGCCCCTTACATAAATCTAATCCTACTAGCCTTGATGCTCCACAGCTCTCTCCACGACACCTTCCTTTTCTCTACACTCTCCCAGTTCACCCACTGTCCTTGCTTAGCCTGCGACACTGCCTTAGTGCATCTCATTACTTCCTCTTGCCTATGAATTTCCTCCACTACCATCTTCCTCTTTTCCACTGCAGATGCCTTGCTCCACAGAGGTTTCCCTCCACACCCTTGCTACACATGCTGCATGAAATCCTAAGCCTGAGGGCAGCCTGTGCCTCCTGAACCGCGTCTCTTGGGTTCCACTTCCTCCTGGTTTTAACCGTGGGGGCTGTCCGCCTGACTACTGGACCTTTTGACTGAGTAAGAGTCATCTCCAGTCTAGCCTTAGCACACTTAAACTCCTCTGTTAGACTAGTTACTGGGAGCTCCAGTATGCCTTTCCCATACAAGGCTGCAGTGCTTAAGCAGCGTGGGACACCAAGCCATCTCCTAATTGATGAGTTAATCATCCTTTCAAGCTTCTCAACCTTTGTCAGAGGGCCCTTATACACTTTCAGTGGCCACATTAGTCGGGACAATAACCCAAATTGCATGCACCATAATCTCAGCTTTCCTGGGAGCCCTGACCGGTCTATGCTTGAAATGCCTTGAATCATTTCTTGTCTCAATCCCTCAAACAGTGCTACATCGCTGAGACTTGCATCATACCACCTTCTCATACTCTTAATTGGCTTCTCTAGCAGTGTGAGAATCACCTCCTCATTTATAACAAATTCCTTTCCTTTAACAACTGAGATACTCCTAGACTTACTTGGCTTCACCTTCATCCTAGCCCACTGCAAGTTGCTGTTTAACTTATCCAGCAGTCTGCTAGTACATGGAGCAGTTGACGTCACAGTCGTCATGTCATCCATGTAGGCCCTAATTGGGGGGAGACGAAGCCCTCCATGCAGCTTTTCTCCACCTACCACCCATTTTGAGGCCCTAATAATCACCTCCATTGCCATTGTAAAGGCTAGTGGAGAGATTGTACACCCTGCCATGAGGCCTACCTCCAGCTGCTGCCATGCTCTAGTATGCTCTGCTGTGGTAAAGCAGAGCTGTATATCTGCAAAATATGCATTCATTATTGCTGCCCACAAAAAGCAGGTCTAGCAGACTCCATTTGTCAGTGATTACGTCAGTGTTCACTCAGATCAAGGCTCAAGTGAATGGGATTTATTCATTTATTTATTTATTTACTTCTCTTCCCCATGTGATCCGGTGTCCTCCCACCTTCAAAAGACATGCTTAGTTTGATTGGTGATTCAAAATTGTTTGCCTCTGTGTGTTAGCCCTACAATTGATGGGGGACTGGAGACCCCCGTCTCTCATCCAATGACAACAAAGGGTCCAGTGACCCTTGCAACCATAGTGGATAAGTGGTTGTACAATGTAGATGATGAGACTTCTCTCCTCCTTGAACCATCACCTTACCATGGTGGACCCTAGGGGCTATGCTGTTTGGGGCATTTTCGCCCACTATCCCGAAGGGTCAGGCAAAGAATGTTTCAGAAGACCCTGAATGAAGAAGAAGAACGAGAAGAAGAAGAAAGTGTCTATGTACCCGGCCTGGAGGGTTACCAAGGCCCCACCCTGGAGCTAGGCCTGGTGACTGGGCCTTCGCCCATGGGGTCCGGCCGGGCACAGCCTGAACTGAATGCATGGGCTCACCACCTACAGGAGGAGCGTGAAGGGTCAGGTTCATTGTGAGACCAAGCAGGGAACACGACAAATCCGGAGGCCTTGGGTGTCTGATCCTGGGTTATGGAAGCTCGGTCTTGGTACATGGAACATCACCTCTCTGGCGGGGAAAGAGCCAGAGCTTGTGAAAGAGGTCATGCGCTATTGTTTAGATATAGTCGGCCTCACCTTGACATGTCGTGTTGCCTCTGGAACCAAAGTCCTTAAGAGGGGTTGGACCCTCTTCTTCGCTGGAATTGTGCCACATGGGGGGTGGAGGGCCAGAGTGGGCTTTTTGCTTGCCCTCAGACTCTCTGCCTGCATGCTGAGGTTCTCCCGGGTGGATAATAGGTTTACTTTTAACTGTTGTTGTTGTGGTGTTGCACTTATGCATCAAACAGCAGTTGAGAGTACCGACCCTAGGACTGACAGTGAATGTATAGTGAGGATCTCTTTAGGAATGCCTGGTGGAAGAACCTGTCAACATGGTCTTCAACTCCCAACTCAGACAGAGCTTCAACCGTTTCCCAGGGGCAGTGGGGGACATTGAGTCCAAATGGGCCATGCTCCGCCCTGCCTCCGTCAGAGGTGACTGATTTGCAGCCGCAAGGTTGCTGGTGCTGGTCGAGGCGATAAACCCTGAATCCACTAGCAGACCCCAAATGCGAGGAGAGCCATCAGACTGAGGAAGGAGACCTATGTGCCATGGTTGGTCAGTGGGTCTCTGGAAGCAGCTTACGGGTACCGGATGTATAAGTATACCCTGGCCAGGGCAGTCGCTGAGGCAAAAATTGGGGTGTGGGAGGAGTTCGGAGTTCGGAAGAGTTCGGTGAGGCTATGGAACAAGACTATCAATCAGCTTAATTCAGGAAAAGATTCTGGCAAACCATCTGGTGCTTCAGGGGTGGTAGGCAGCAACTCACCCACACTGTTTTTGGTGGGGATGGGGAGCTGCTGACATTAACTAGGGCTATTGTCAGGTGGTGGAACGTATGCCCTTATAACCTTTGAACCTCAGGTCAAGAAGGAACAATGCAGTTACCGAGTTAACCCAGACATGGAACCATAGACCAGCTCTTTACCCTCACTAGGGTGCTGGAGGGGGTTGCCCAACTGGTCCACATGTGTTTTGTGGATTTGGAGAAGGCTTCTGGCCAGGTTCCCTGAGACATCCTATAGGATGGCCCCTTTCTAAGGGCCATTCAGTCCCTCTACGAAAGGAGTGTGAGTTTGGTCCATATTTCTGGCTGTAAGTTGGGCCTATTCCCAGTGAGGGTTGGTTTGTCATCGGTTCTGTTCATAGCTTTTATAGACCAGGGTGAGCGAATGAATACTGCATCCAATGTAAAGTGTCTTTGATAAAGCACTATGTAAGGCTGATGCAATATGATAATGCAGATGTTTTCTCACAAAATGAGCCATTATTGCACTTTGAGCAGCACCAATAAGGCTCATAATGTAATAAGTTAAAACAGAAAAATTACATAGACATGCAAAGTAAATGAGGCTGTAAGCAAAATCAGCATACCCAAATCAACACTGTCAGAGGTAATCTCAACACTTTTAAAGTGGTTACATGGGTCCAACCCAAAGGGTGTTAATTTGACTCTTTCTGAAGTGTTGGTATGTTAACACTGCCAAAGTGTTATTAGGGCCACAGGGCAACGCCCAAGGTCCTACTGTTATACTGCGTGTTTCTTCTTATTTTCATCTTCCTCCCCTTTTGCAGATCGTTTCTTGGTTTCATGATTTGCGTTGTTTCTTTATTTCACGATGATGCATTCGTCTTTGTTTTTTGCAGCACGTTTTTTCTTTTGCCCCACATTCTTTTTCAAAAAATGCACCTGAAAGAGTGGCTGCATGTCACCAGTAGCTCCACAAAGAATAACCTTTTTAGGTTATTCTTAGCGGTTTTTGAAAATTTTTTGTCATTTTGTTCTCTTGTGTTTCTGGATTATTTATTTATTTATTTTTGGCTGTGTCGTTGGTCATTGGTTATGGAGTTCGGCAGAGCGGGCGTTGTGTCTGTTGGTGTGTTCCTGCTATTGGCTGCTACTGCTGTTAGCACTGTCCCCTGAGCTGCCTGGAGTAAGCCTGAGACTCCTGGTCGGTGCCATCTGTACTCACGGGGAATGTAAGGTCTTCTGCAGCTGGATCGATGGACTGTGTGCGCTTGATGGGACCCAGAAGGGGTATGTTGTGAGAAGTGCTTTGGAGACCTGTTTCATGGGACCACAGTACATCTGTGCCCAGCTTCGGGACCCTGCAGGCAGAAACACTCCGTTTGTATTTACATCCTTCCCTCAGCCGATAAGGAAACACCATTGACGAGAAACACCATTGACGAGAAACACCGTGACGACACAATCCACACAATCCACTGTTGCTATTGACTAAAAATAAACTAAAATAAAATTAAAATCTCACCAATCCATATTGAAGCTAGAAAGATTTCATAAAGATGTCAATGACCAAACATCCACATCACCTTGGACACTATTTTCCAACTACTTTTCATAATGCTAATTCTGTACATTTTTGATTATGCTTATTTTTATTTTACATTAATTTAATCTAATTTTATTTATCTTTCTTGTGGTTTTATGAATGTTTACTTTTATGTGCAACTAAGCTATGGTGACAAAGTAATTTCCCTCATGGATCAGTAAAGTCTGTCTAAGTCTAAGTTTTGATCTGTGTTTGAGTTTGTGATTTTGCATCGTTTCTGTACTTGAAGCTATTTTCTTGCAACTGAGACGTATAGGGTTGCTGCCATCCATTTGGCCCTTGACGGCCACCATAGTAGGGCGAATTATATATCAAAATGTGCGGTTTGATCGGATCGGTGTGCTATTACTTTTCCCATTGAAATGAATGGGAATGGGAGTTTTTCAAATATCTTTTGCTCAGGCATACTTTCACCTTTTATTTAAACTTTAAACTGTAGACACAAATCTTGTGTATTGGTGTATTAATCCAAATTTTTGATCAATCACTGTTCAACGTCCATGATATTTTTTGTAGAAATTTATGTAGAGTTTATAATGGGTGTGTATTGCATGGAATGTTTGTGCTAGAGTGGGTGACATCGTCAGCCAGAGTGAAAGAAGGTGTCTGAAATTGTGTGAAACTTTTCTCTTTCCACGCTCGTCCCGGCCACAGCTTACACTCTACACACAAGAATTTTTCAACAGATGGAGACAAACTTGTTCTGTCTCTCACAGTGTGCTCCAATCAGTGAGACGTAAAGAATTTAAACTGTGAGGCTCTGTTCACAGTCACATGCCTGTCTGTTCTCTGTTGACTGAATTGCAAAGATTTTGTGAGAGAAGCAGAAGGGACCTCTGTTTTAATCTTGCACGTGTCTCGAAAATATTTACTCTAGAAAGACGAAAATCATATCAAAGTCTTCAAGGTCTTATGACCAAAGGTCAGTGTGTTTTTCTGATAGGAGCTACCAAGCCCAAATGTGAGACCAGTGCCCTCTTCTCTGTGTCCCAGTCCAGCGTGCTTCTGTCGTCATTTACAGCCACCTCAAGTTGCCATGGCAACCTCTGACACCTCAGACCTGAGCCACAGCTGAGACAAATTCATAAATCAGGGACTCCTCTGATATCTCGGCTGTTAATACTGCTGACCCCTGTCTCACGTACATTTATTTATTTACTTTGTGGGACCCAGAAAGGAGTATGTTATGAGAACTGCTTTGGAGATCTGGTTCATAGGACCACAGTACATCTGTTCCTGACTTCAGACTCTACAGGCGGACACACTCCATCTAAACATCCCTCCCTCAGCAACAAGGACAAGTAAAACACCATGCCACACGATCCATGCCGCTGTTGCTATGCAACTGGCCAAACAACCACATTACCTTGGACACTGTTTTGCCAACTGTTTATTTTACTTTAATCTTATTTTATCTTGCTTGAGATTTTACGTTTATGTGCAACGAAGTGACAAAGTAATTTTCCTTGTGGATCATTAACGTCTGTCTAAGTCTAACCATGTAACTGCCCATGAATTAGCATTTACTGACTTTAGCATGGCTGAAGAAATCAAATGTTAGCGTTAGCTTGTTGTTCAGATACAGCGATATACGGGTCATGCGAGAACAGTCAATATTAACATCAATATTGCACCTTACATACAAAACGAATCACTTTTAGTCACCAGACAGAGCTTTCTTATCAGTAAATGTCAGTCGGTAGGTGTTGCTTATAAAAAATGGGCGGGGCAAATAAATTAACACCTGAGGTGTCATATCCAGGGTCAGAGCTCGTCACAGAAATGTTAAATGTGTTGAACTGACACTGACAGAGTTAATCACAAACACTCAATTTTGACAGTCCACCAACTATTTGTCCTCAGAGAATTATATATTAACACATTTAACTCTACAAAGAGTATAATTAACTCTACTCTTGCTAAAATAGCCAATGCCAGAATTTTAAGTCTTGTCATCTCTGCACAGCAAATGCTTTTTCAGTATGGGTATGATAGTGGCAGATTTCAGACAAGTGGCGATGACTGCTTGGGACAGGGAGAGATTAAAAATCCTGTAGAAGACGTGGGACAGCTAGTGGGTATATGCCCTCTGCACCTTGGCATGAGCTCCATCTGGACCAGGAGCTTTCCTGGGGTTCACTGCCAGGTGTTCTGTTGAACACCAGAAGCTGACAGTGTAGCTGTACTCAGGCTACCATACTATTCAAAAGTGTTTATCCAGACTCTAGACTGTAAAGACGTCTATATGACCTCGGTGACTCAGACCCATTATGGAAAATCGAGATCTGTTGATACTGTAGCAAGGGCCCTATCTCTATGCATGCATGCAGTAGTGTCTACATTAAATTGCATCAGTTGTGCTATTCCACTCTGTGATGTCTACAAGACACCAGTTTATTTTGTTACAACAGTTGCTGTTTTGTGATGCTTTCATTTTGAAATGTATTTTTCTTAGTTTAAAGTCACATGATATCCTGTAGGTCAGATCAGGAAATGCAAGGAAGCCACATGTTAGTTCTGCACATGAGTCCAGTCGCATCCTCAGGAAGGGTTGATAAATCAATGTCGTAAGTTGTTTAATTTGATTATGTACGTGTTTAAGTTAATATATTAAGAGTTATTTGATAAAAAGTAAAATGTGGCTAATAAGTTAAGGTTAAAAAGTATTTTTTACAAGTCAACTATTTACAAGATAGGGATAGTTCATGGCTTTGTATATAGTACAATGATAAGTTGTAAAAGAATGACACAAGATTTGCCTTTGTATTGTACTGTTATTGCAGTTTTCACTCCATGTCATTGCAAAGAAGTCACCAGTAAACAGTCTAATATTACAACGACAACTCATCTCTTCATTTTGAGTCGAATTTAGCTCGGTGTTTAGTAGCAGCTCTTACGCTTTGATGAGAACTCTATAGTGAAAAGACAAGAGGAGATCAGTGTTATCAAAATAGGTTCAAAAAGTGGAAAATCATCAGCCACAGGTACAAGATCAACAGCCAGCACAGCAGGACATGCCAGGGCCAAGACAGAGGCAGCTAAAATAAAAGCAGCGTACGCAGCTGAGAAACTAAAGCTGAAGTTAGAATCAGCCAACAAGGAGTTGGAGGCAAGTGCTACAGAGGCAGAGAAAAAGAGAAGAGATGCTGAAATACAGTTTGAAAAAATATAGAATAGATGCAGAACTAGAAGTGTTGCAGCTACAATGTGAAGCAGAAGCTACAGCAGCGGAGGCACAAGTTTTGGAAATGGCACAAGCTACAAAGATGATAGGCGAGGCTGAAGCAACAGAGGGTGTAATTAGAATCAAACGCACCAGTGACTACGTCCATTCTCAAAACGCCCTGAAAGAAAGTGCTAAATCTCAATATCTACCGGTTGCTGGCCCATCCTATACGGAACCAGACCGTTTCGCCACACCTCCATCATTACCTGTTGTGGGACCAGTCCATGGGGAACCATATGACAGCTTCTTAATGCAGCAATCACTTGCAGCGGACACCCTACAACCATCATTAGGTAACGCCAAAACAGAACTTAAAGTGGAGAATGATGTGTACTCACCTCCACCAACGAAAAAACAAGTCAAGCCAATATATAACCCGGATGGAAACAGGACAACATACTTACCTCAACACACTGAAAGAATCTTTCAACCTTACATCCCTGAACGAATGAATGTGCACTCACCACCCTATGTTCCAAAACCACCTTCTCCAGTCATGCCAACTCCTGTAGCAAAACCATTGGCACAGTATTTAATCAGACCAGACATCACCACCTCAGGGTTGTACTAATTTGACGACAAGCCCGAAAACTACCGTGCATGGTACATTTCATTCACTAATGCAATCAGTGGCATTAATCTGAGTGCAGCCCAGCAACTTGACCTCATGACAAAGTGGCTGGGGAAGGATTCATGTGGGTATGTAAAGCGCATATGGTCAGTCTATGTTGGGAATCCCACAGAGGTGCTACACAAAGCATGGGAACGTCTCTGTGACTGTTATGTCACTCCAGAGATTATGGAAAGGTCGCTTTTTCAGCGGTTGGATAGTTTCCCAAGGCTTACCAACAGAGATCATATCAAGCTACGCGAGCTCGTGACTTGTTGACCGAGAGCCTTGGTGCCAAAGAAGACAGCATATTTACGGGTCTGTTGTATTTGGACACTTCACGAGGCATCTCACCTATCACAGAAAAACTAACTTTTCCACTCCAAGAGAAGTGGCTGTCCACTAGGTCCAAGGAACAAGGAAGAGAACAATGGTCGGTTCCCTCCATTTGAGTACATCTGCAGATTTGTGTGTCATGAAGCCAAAAAGAGAAACGTCCCAAGCTTCATGCATCAAGGAAGCGCTGCAACTCCTACCAAATGGAGAGACCAGCCTTGAGGAAATTCAATAATGACCAAAATTTCTCAGTACACAAAGCCGACGTTTTCTTAACCAAAACCACACACACACACACACACACACACACACACACACATATAAATATATTCCTCCACCAATTTAAATTTCCTTTTGTTAACGTGTACTTAACACATTAACATGTATCCAACATATATTAGTGAAGGGTTAAAAGGAGGCAGAAAACAGGGGCTGTCTCAACATCACATTGTTTCACACAGAGCGCCACACTAACCAAAGCCTGTTAATCTAAGGCACATTTACACCAATATGATTTTTGGGTTAGCCACTACAATGACCAAAAAATGGTTATGGTTGTTGTTTCTTCTTCCTCGACTGTACTTTTGTATACCGCATGCATGTGCATGCTCCACCTCTTTTTCTTCTATTGCAGAAACAGTGCCACGTATAGGCCTGGGGTATGTACTACAGTATGCAGTTTTGCAATGGATCAATCTAAATTCCGAAATTCTCAAAAAGATGCCAAGGAAAAATGTTTTGTTTTGGTACGTGTGAACGTGGCCTAAGCCTCCACTGTCAGATCCGCCCTTATTGCTGCTGAGCCAATAACAAGGCTGTATTTTACACATGAACTCTGTCAGGTTCCCCTATTCAGTCCCCAGGTGAAATCGATGCACGCTCCAATATTAGCAGCTAACAGTGCACCTTGCTCTCATCAGCCAACTACTGAGCCCAAAATGCCTTGGTGATTTCTTTTCTTTCTTTCTTTTTTTTTTTTTTTTTTTTAAATGCGCCTGAAAGAGTGGCTGCATGTCACCAGGTATTGGTTGTTTTTCTGTGCCTTGAACCAATCAAAATGGTTTTTGGTCATTTTTCTGTATTTGTGCTGTTTTTATTTTGTTTTGTCTGGATTTTATGTGTTTGGCATTCCTGCTGAACTTCAGGAGTAGTGCTAGGGATGCCATGGAGTTGGAGGTGGTGGAGCAGAGGAGGAGGTTCGGGTCGGCGGTGCTGTCTGTACTCATGGGGAACATGAGGTCTTTGGCAGCAGAATGGATGGACTGTGCACTTGATGGGACAAGGAGGGACTGTGTCATGAGAAGTGCTTTGGAGATTTGGATTAATTCTACTGGAGAACACACTCCCTCAGTGACAAGGACAAGGAAACACCATGTGACCATTGCTCCAGCGATCCATGCCGCTGTAGCTGAGTCCCGAAAATAACATTTGCAAAATCATAAAGTATGTCTTACCTTTGCTGTTACGTGATTAAAACTTATATATTCCATCTCCAATAAATGCTGCTTATGGCTTCTCCCTTTTGTTTACATGGCATCTATGACATATATCTTTATTCTGACACTTTTGTAGCAGTCTCACTGGTGTTTGTGTCACAGGTGACCAAAATTATTCATAGAACCCTTAGAGTTGTTCAATTCAATTCAATTTTATTTATAGAGCGCCAGTAACAATACAAATTGTCTCAAGACGCTTTACAAAAACTGTCCTGGAACCTCCAGAGCAAGCCTGAGGGCGACTGTGGCAAGAAAAAAAAACTCTCTTCTAACAGGAAAAAACCTTGAGCAGAACCAGGCTCATATGGAGGGACCCATCTCCTGAAGGCCAGTCGGGTAGAAACAGAGAAGATAG
This sequence comes from Mugil cephalus, assembly GCF_022458985.1. Classification (NCBI taxonomy): domain Eukaryota; kingdom Metazoa; phylum Chordata; class Actinopteri; order Mugiliformes; family Mugilidae; genus Mugil; species Mugil cephalus. The sequence goes on along the minus strand of NC_061773.1, from coordinate 92,786 downwards.
AGAGAAAAGAACAGGAGAAACAAGATACACAAACCTCTGTCATACCTGAAGGAAACACGTCAAATCTAATAATATAACACATAGCTCATGATCTTATGTGAGTTTGTGGGTATAACAGGAATCATGGGCAGGTTGGTGAATTGTTCATCTCGGTAGAAGTGGACAACTGGAGGAGGCCATGAAGACTTGGTCAGATTTAGTTTATGGAGCTCCACAGCACTCCAGGCCATGAAGATTAGGCTGGTTGATGTGGCCACAACAGCAGATGTAGCTTAGAACTCCACAGGTCAGTACCTCAGACCAGAGACCTTCACAAGAAGATGGAGGGGGAGGGGAGGGGAGAGAGTGAGACACAGTGGTTAGTAATAGAAAATCAATTATAAGAGATAGTAAAATAAATTACTAGAGGACAGGAGCCAGAGAAGAGAGAGGAGAGGACATGTCCTCATTGCATCGTCCCCCTGCTGCCTAGGTCTATAGCAGCATAACTAAGGGATGGTTAAGTCCAATCCTAACTATAAGCTTTTTCAAAAAGGAAAGTCTTAAGCCTGACCTTAAATGTAGAGACGGTGTCTGCCTCCCGAACCCAAACTGGGAGCTGGTTTCACAGGAGAGGAGCCTGATAGCTGAAGGCTCTTCCTCCCATTCTACATTACATTACAAAGTGTTATACCATGGTCTGTGCGAATCCTCGATTCTGATTGGCTGCAGGGTGTACATTAAAATGTGATAATGGACACCCGTAAAGACATTCCAGTCAAATTACCTGATGACAGTTCTAAATGATTGCGCTGGCTCAAACTTTTTGATAACCGTGGCAACAGAAACACAGAACCTATGTTACAAAAAATAGTGATTTTATAGTTAACTTTAACCTACTGTATTTGATGAATTTGATCATTTTGAAGACTGCGATGCAGTAGAAGAGAAAGAGAGAAGAGAATATGAAAAGAAGAAGGAGATGCAACACAGGGAGGTGACACCAGAGGAACTGGACAATTTAGAGGATGATAAGGATGAGATTAACACAAAGAAAACCACAAAATGGGCAGTTAAAACACTTAGAGACTTCTTGGCTCAGAAAAACATGGACATCAACTTTGTTTTATGCCTCTGTCCAGTCGACAAAAGAAGGAGGAGAATACAGCGTAGCCAGTTTTAGGAGTCTGAGAGCTGTCATTAATCGCCACTTAAGAGACGTAAACATCATTAGCGACGCGATGTTCAAGACAAATAATGCTGTTTTCAAGGCGATGCTGAAGCGCTATAGGAAGGACGTCCATTCATTTTTTGATAATGGACACCTTGTCAGGCATTATCCCTCACATATATCATCAGTTTCAGCTTGGATAACGCTATGGGTTAGACTAAATTTTTTTTTTTTTCCCCAAGTTTCTTTATTTTTTAAAATGTACCTGTATCTCTTCTTTTTTTATGGTATTTTATAAATAGTATTGTTAATGTGTGCGTAGACATTCTAGCGAGTACTTTGGTTTAAGGTAAGAGTGCTTCAGAGGGAGGCTGAAAGGAACTCAAAGGGTACCTATAGAAAAAGAAAAGGTAATTTCATTAGTATTTCATTCATGTATAGTAGTGATTTAAAATCCCTAAAGCCAGTATTAAAAACACAGTTGGTTAAAAAGTAGCTTTAATAATAGAGTTCATACATAATAGTTCATAAACAGTTAATTACAGTATACTTACCTATTACCACCAGTTACCCGTAAAGAATGCGATTTCTTGCACTAAACGAACTTGGGGAGCACACCTCAGTAAAATAGACCTGATGTCTAGAGGGCGCTACATAAAATGGGGGCTTGTCCGGGATAGGGTAAATTAGTGTTAAAAATAGGTGATTAGTGACTTTTGGAACTATTTAAATATTGAGAAAAGAAATAGTTAGCATAGTTCATTGAGAGAGCTAAAAGACAAAGTAAAAATGGAGACTCATGCTAGCAACGCAGAACTAGTTAGTGAGCTCAAACAGTGGTGTCGCAGGGAAGGATCAGATAAGACACACTCCTTGATGGTTTAGGTTCCAGAGGGAATTGAGATTGCTCAGATTAAGGCAACCATGGAAACCATTAAAGCTTTGGGGCAGGTTTGTGTAAGAGAACGGAACTTAACCTTTTGACTGTTCTCTGTGAGTGCAGAGAGGAAGTGGACTCCAGTAGAGTCCCTTCTGAAGTAATGTCTGTTGGTGGAACAGAGGCGTGGAACCTGGTCATAGTGTCTGAAGATGCAGAGGTGGTTGAAGAGCCATAGGGTTCTTCAGCAGAGGGTGTTGGAAGTGCAGCCCTGGGTGGTTCTCCAGAGTCCATTATCCATGCTGTGGGTGAGTTGTTAACCATGATGGAGAAACCGTCTGGCGAGAACAGCAGTTACTGTCGCTTGTAACTGTTTTCAGGAACTTTGTCTACCCCGGCAGGTGAAGAGGTATTAGAGCACTGGTTGGAACATGCGCGCCTTATGGTAGAGGAGAGCGATTGCTTTGCCAGGGAGAAAAGAAGGTGCATAATGGAGAGTCTTAAAGGTCCTGCATTGGGTGTGGTAAAAGCTGTACGGAACTCTGACCCTGAGGTGAATCCAGTGCAGTTGTCTTTAACCAGAGTGGTTCAGCGAGGAGGCCTTCCACCTGACTGAGCAGATCGTGCTCAGATGGAGCAACTTCTCAGAGGTGCTGTACACTCCGATCTGATGTTGGTTCAGCTCAAGTTAAGGGAACATAAAGAATGTCCGCCGTCTTTCTTGGAGCGTTTGAGCAAAGTCCGCAGCGAGGAAGAGTATGAGTCTTCCCGCTTGAAACTGAACTCATTGGTGCAGCAGGTTCAGGCATATGCCGACACGGATAGTCAAGAGGGGGAGATTCAGAGTTTGAAATCTGACATTAAAGAACTGAAAGCAATGTTCACAGCGATGACGGCTACAAATAGTCAGGTCTCTGCTGATAGCAAAGAACATGAGCAAACAAAGAAAGTGCCCGTTTCTGAGACTGTTACAGGTGTGAGTAAGACCATCTCTGTTTTGGCTCTGATTTGTCCGAGTCCGCAAAGTCCTGAACAGACTCCTGTTATCCTTGGCACCAATGCCAATCTGTTCCAGAGGTTAGCCAGACTGTGCAGAGACGCAGTCGGGGTGGACATTGGTCGGACTTTGGGAATAAAAGCAAAGGCTTCTGCCTCTCTTCCGGACCCGTGAACCCTAGATGGGCATTAAGATGAGGTAGGTAGTGTGAAGTGGATGGGTCCAGGGTCTCTTAATTTACATCGTGGTGGTGAGTGTTGTGCCATCTGTGAAGTCAAGTTGAGTGGGCAAAGTCATGCTAATGGTTGAAGCACCGCCAGTTACTCCGTTGCCATCGGGAGTACTGCTGCAGCCCATGGTAATCCCTGGTGACGCAGTAGAGCTCAACCACTTCACTGTGTTTGTCCGCTATGAGTCACTGAGAGACACAGTCATCCCAGTTGGGACTGTTATAGGCTAGCTTTGTCCAGTTGATCCAGTTGTTCCATCCCCAAGAGTTGAAGCTGATACTGTGACGTTAGATCCCCAGCTTATTCAGTTTGGCGATTCACCGATACCTCAGCAGTGGAAGGGTCAGCTCTGCCAAAAGTTGCGACCTGGCGCCCTCTTTGCATGAGTGGGACGTTAGACTGGCAAGAGATTAGAGCATCACATTCGCTTAACTGATCCAAGGCCGCTCAGAGAGTGTTTGAGACGCTTGGCTCCAGCTGATATTTATGATGTGCGTAAGCACCTGTAGGAGTTGTTGCAGACTGGTATCATTAAGGAGTCCCAGAGCCCGTACGTATCGCCAATTGTGATAGCCAGAAAGAGAAATGGGCGTAACAGAATGTGCATTGACTATAGGACTCTGAACCGGCATACAACTCCCGACCAGTACACTACTCCCCGCATTGATGGTGCATTAGATTGTTTGTCTGGGAGTAAGTGGTTTTCCGTCCTTGATTTAATGAGCAGATATTATCGCCATGGCAGAGGAGGACAAAGAAAAAACTGCGTTCATTTGTTCTCTGGGTTTCTACCAGTTTGAAAGAATGCCACAGGGCATTACTGGAGCACCTGCATTCCAAAGACTTATGGAAGAAGCAGTTGGCAACATGAACCTACTTTGGGTGCTAGTCTACCTGGAGGATCTTATAGTCTTTGGCATTAGTCATTGAAGGAGCATGAAGAGTGCCTCCTACAGGTGTTGGACAGGCTTGAGGGCGATGCAACTGACCCAGACAAGATACAAGCGGTTGCCTAGTGGCCTAAGCCCACGGACCTAACGTCTTTGCACTCGTTCTTGGGGTTCTGTGGGTACTATCGTCGCTTTATAGCGAACTACTCCTCCATTGTTAGGCCTCTCACAGAACTGACAAAGGGCTACCCAGCGTGGCAGGAAGCAGGGTGTAGACAAGAGTTAAGTTCCCTGGAGCAGTTTTCAAAGTCTGACTTAATCGAAGCACAGAAGAGAGACAAAGTACTTAGACCTGTGATGGAGGCTGTGAACAAGGGTGTTTGGCCTAGCAGCAAAGACCTGAGCCCTGAGATGCTGTTGTTTAAGAGGGCAGCAGGCCAACTGGTGGTGAGAGATGGACTTCTTTGTCGCATTGGCAAGAAATCCAAAGTTGGGATTACACAGCTCATGCTGCCTGGTGCACTTCGTGGACAGGTTTTGTGTGCGTTACATGATGACATGGGCCATCTTGGTGTTGCTCCTCCGAGCTAGGTTTTACTGGCCAAGAATGGGCAATGATGTCAAGGACTATGTCAGAAATTGCAGATTGTGTGTGACTCGCAAAACACCTTGCAAGAAAGCTGCTCCCTTGCATCACATTGTCAGCAATGGTCCTATGGATCTAGTGTGTATTGATATTTTATCAATGGAGCCCAATTTCAGAGGTGTGAGTAATGTATTGACTGTGACAGACCACTTCACTAGGTATGCTCAAGCTTTTCTGCTAAAAATCAGAAAGTATTGACAGTAGCACATATCCTAGTTGATAAATATTTTGTGCACTACGGATTAGCTGCAAGGATTCATTCTGACCAGGATAGAGATTTCGCATCCAGGCTGATAAGAGAACTTCTGACTACATTGGGCGTATGGAAATCGAGAACGATCCCGTATCATCCGGAGCCCAAATGGTTTAACTGTACCTTGCTCTCCATGCTAGCCACGTGAAGAGAAGAAAAGGTCATGGAGTCAGCATGTGGCTTCATTAGGGCATGCATATAACAGTACAAAAAGCGATGCAACAGGGTACTCTCCCTATTACCTGATGTTTGGTAGGGAGGCAAGACTCCCTGTAGACCTGTGCTTAAGAGCATCAGATGATGAAAGTGAGGAGAAGAGTCATTACCAGTATGTGGAAAGTTTGAAGCGTGACCTGCAAAGAGCTTATCAGCTAGCTAGTCGGTCCGCAGAGAAGACTCACTTACGCAACAAGCAAGTGTATGATCACAAAGTCAGTTTACAAAACATCCAAGAGGGAGCTCGTGTACTTTTGAGAATTTTGGGTTTAAAGGGGAAACACAAGCTTAAGAGCCGATGGGGTTCTACAACTCATGAAGTGGTGGGTAAACTGCCAAATTTACATGTTTTCCGGGTGAGACCTGAGGGAGAAAAAGGGGGTGTAAAGACAAACCATCGCGACCATCTCTTACCTATAGGGCAGTCAGTGAGGATACCCAAGGGTCAAAGTGTTGAAGAAATTCCTGTAAGACCTAAAACAGGATCAACAAGATCGTGTTTTAGGTCTTACACAACGAAGAACAAAACCAAAAGAACAGAGTCCTGAGGTAACAGAATGTTCATCAGATTTTGAGAGACAGACCCTGCAGAAACAATAGAGATTGTATAGACACTTTGTTGAAAAGACAAGACAGTTCACAGACACAAGACAGTATGCTTCTGTTGAAGGAGAGCCAGTAAACTCAGAGGAAGAAGTTGTCAGGGACTTTAGTCCTGAACGCCCAGCTGACAGGGGTGAAACAGACAGAGATGGTTCAGGAAGTCAGGTTGAGACAAATGCTGAGTCCTGACTCGGAAACAGACCTGGAGGTCAGCAGAGGTCCTGTTTGTGCACCAACAGCAAAACTCAACTCTAAACCGAAACCAGACAGGGTACTAAGGCCTAGATCAACTGCGAAGACACAGGTAAAACCAGTACTGAGACTCACTTATGATTAACCTGGCATGGCCAGTGAGCAACCAATCACAATAGTTTATAGAGGTATAATCATTAAACTAGGTAAGAATTAGTTCATCTTAGTGCCTAAAATATGTAGGACACAATTTATAGTTAATAGTTACAGTTAATGGGTAAAGAAAAGCACTCATTTCATCACTTTTATTTTATTATTTCCTGTGATAAATACACATTTTTTGGTAAAAGTATGTAAATATAATATTTAAATATAAAAAATATACATTAATTCATGTTTTAATTACCTGTTGGAGAACCAATCCGTGATCAGAGTGAGAGTTCGGCCGGAACCGGAAGAGGGGTGACAGAGAACCGCGAGGGAGAAGAGGGAGAGGAGAGTGAGGCGGAAACATTACGGCAACGCAAAAGCATTTGAGAAGTTAACACGCTGGTTGAGGGACGTACATCGAGACAAACGGACAGTGAGTCTCCGAGTGACTGTTCAGTCAAAGCAGCACCGGGTTTGAGTCTTCAGGGAGAACATTCTGGAAAAGAGTGTTCAAGAGTAGCGCAGCTAAAAGCTAATGTAGCTCACGTTAGCTTACCTGACGGCCTTCACGACCGAGCAGCTCACTCAGCCACTCGCGTAGGTGAAGCCTGTTAGCCTGCTGTGTAAACGACCTGCATGAGAGGATCAGCGGTGAGTGTCTACCACGGACGCTACCGGGAGAACGGACGGGAGGAATTGTCTACGGTCCAGGATGCAGCAACCCGCTGTACCGTGGAAAGGTCAAGGACGAGGATGCCATTATTGCCGTGAGTTTGCCATTGTTTCTTTAGCGCTGTGGCGCGAAGCAGCCATTGTTGTTTTCGGGCTCCCACGAACGCAAGCATTGACCCAGGCCTCCATCACTCCAATGACACATTGGGTACCCATTCCATCCCATTGCATTTCATTTTGTTTTCATTTAGCGAATGAAAGTGCCGGCTATAGGTGAAATAATTTATTAGTTGTGCTTTTGAATCTTGGGTGCATGTTGAAAAAAGGACATTGAACTGGCAGGAAAAACTGGTTCTTTACGTTTATTGATTGGTCTCGTGATTTAAACGGACAAAGAAGTCTGATTTGCATTTGAATATTACTTTTATCTTTTTATTTTCCATTATTGACATATTTGTGTGTTTAATAGTTACAAAAGTAAATTGTTAAAATGTACCTGTATCTATTCATTTTTTTTATGGTATTTTATAAATAGTATTGTTTACGTGTACGTAGACATGCTAGCGAGTACTTGGGTTAAAGGTAGAGTGCTTCAGAGGGAGGCTAAAAGGAACTCAAAGGGTACCTATAGAAAAAGAAAAAATAATTTCATTAGTATTTCATTCATGTAAAGTAGTGATTACAAAAAACCCTAAAGACAGCATTAAAAACACAGTTGATTAGAGTCCATACATAATAGTTCATGAACAGTTTATTACAGTACACTTACCTATTAGCACTAGTTACCCATAAAGAAAGCGATTTCTTGCACTAAATGAACTTGGGGAGCACACCTCAGTAAAATAGACCTGATGTCTAGAGGGCGCGACAGTTAGTAATAAACACCCCCAAATACTTGAATCCTTCTTCAGCTACTTTAAAAGGAAATAAAGATTGTGGGCGAGATCTCACCAAATTGTTAACAAAAAGTAGCTCACGTTTCTGAATGTTCAATTTATACCCTGATAGGTGCCCAAACTGATCCAGAGTGGACAAAATTGAGGTGAGGGAGCATGTTGGATTTGAAATAAATAAGAGAAGGCCATCAGCATATAAAGAGAGCTTGTGAAGTAGACCAAAATGAGAAATGCCTTTAAACTCATTCTGGTTTCTAAGCCAGACAGCTAGTGGCTCGATGGCTATATTGAACAACAAGGATGGTCCCACGTTTGAGAGGGAAGTATGCTGGATGGACACTGTTAGTATTTACAGAAGCAGAAGGGGTGGCGTACAGAAATTTAACCCAAGAAATAAAGTTAGAATTGAAGCCAAATTTCTCTAAACTGAAAAATAGAAATCCCCACTCCACCCAAGTGCCACTACAGTTGTTTGACACAGGTGAGAATATGATGTTCACTAGCCTTCTGGTGTTAAAGAATGGATGTTTGCCCAATGTGAAGCCTGTCTGGTTTAATGAGATTATTGGTGACATCACACTTTGGAGATGGTGGGCGAGAACCTTAGGCAGAATCTTATAATCTGTGTTCAACTGGATTGGACTTCCTTCGTCACGTGAGTAAGCGTATTGCGTCACTTCCCGATACTGCACCTCAGCAGTAATGATTTTCATGAGCTTCTTCACTGATAAAATTGTTGGCATTAGAGATAAAATTCATAGCACCCTTCCATCTGTCAAAGATGTAAGTACAGTGGCATTAGAAACCTCTGTAGGACCTAGTCAATATTTGGATTCTTTCTCCCTAATTGATCTTCCTGAGCTCACTTCAGTTATTACAGCATCTAAACCATCAACTTGTCTTCTAGACCCCATCCCAACTAAGTTGCTCAAGGAGGTTTTTCCATTAATTAATACCTCCATATTAAATCAGATAAACTTATCTTTGTTAACAGGATATGTGCCCCAGTCTTTTAAAACTGCTGTAATTAAAGTTTGTCCATGTAAACAACAACAACTCTTCTATATATACCAAAGTAAGCTATGGAGTTCCTCAGGGTTCTGTGCTAGGACCAATGTTATTCACATTATACATGCTTTCCTTAGGCAATATTATTAGAAAGCACGGCATAAACTTCCATTGCTACGCAGATGATACCCAGCTATATTTATCCATGAAACCAGGTGAAACTAATCCGCTGGTTAAACTCCAAGCATGCCTTAAAGACATAAAGGCTTGGATGACCTGTAATTTTCTACTTTTAAACTCAGACAAAACTGAAGTTATCGTATTTGGCTCTAAACATGTCAGAGATTCATTATCTAATCACCTGCTTTTGTTGGATGGCATTACCTTGGCCTCCAGTACTAGTGTGAAAAACCTTGGTGTTATATTTGACGAGGATACGTCCTTTAATTCTCACATAAAGCAGGTGACAAGGACTGCTTTCTTTCACCTTCGTAATATCATCTAAATTAGGAGCATCCTTTCTCAGAGTGATGCGGAAAAACTAGTTCATGCGTTTGTGTCTTCCAGGCTGGATTATTGTAACTCGTTACTGTCTGGCTGTCCAAGTAGCTCTTTAAAAAGCCTCCCATTGATTCAAAACGCTGCAGCAAGAGCACTGACAGGAATTAGCAAGAGAGATCATATTACTCCAGTATTAGCTTCTCTTTATTGGCTCCCTTTAAAATCTAGAATTGAATTTAAAATCCTCCTTCTTACATACAAGGCCCCGAAAGGCCTAGCTCCATCATATATGAAAGACCTCATAGTACCATACTGTCCCAACAGATCACTACGATCTCAAAGTGCAGATCTGCTTGTGGTTCCTAGAGTTTCTAAAAGTAGAATGGGAGGTAGAGCCTTCAGCTATCAGGCTCCTCTCCTATGGAACCAGCTCCCAGTTTGGGTTCGGGAGGCAGACACAGTCTCTACGTTTAAGGTCAGGCTTAAGACTTTCCTTTTTGAAAAAGCTTATAGCTAGGGCTGGACTTAACCATCCCTTAGTTATGCTGCTATAGGCCTAGGCTGCAGGGGGACAATGCACTGAGGACATGTCCTCTCCTCTTTCTTCTCTGGCTCCTGTCCTGTAATATCTTATCATTTTCTATCTCTTATAATTTAGTAACCACTGTGTCTTACTCTCTCCCCTCCGCTCCCCTCCCCCTCCATCATCCTGTGAGGGTCTCTGGTCTGGAGGGCTCAATATCTGACCTGTGGAGTTCTAAGCTACATCTGCTGCCGTGGCCTCATCAACCAGCCCAGTCTTCATGGTCTGGAGTGCTGTGTATCAGACCTGTGGAGCTCCATAAACTGCATCTGCCCCAGTCATTATGGCCTCCTCCAGTTGTCCACTCCTACCTAGATGAACAATTCACCAACCTGCCCATGATTCCTATTATACTCACAAACTGTCACAGATCATCAGCTATGTGTTATATTACTAGACCCTACATGTTTCCTTCCGCTTGATGTATGTATCTATGACAGAAGTTTGTTTATCTCGTTTCTCCTGCTCTTCTTTTCTCTCTATCTTCTCTGTTTCTACCCGGCTGGCCTTCAGCAGATGGGTCCCTCCATATGAGCTGGGTTCTGCTCAAGGTTTCTTCCTGTTAAAAGGGAGTTTTTCCTTGCCACCGTTGCCCTCAGGCTTGCTCTGGAGGTTGCAGGCTGGTTTTTGTGAAGCGTCTTGAGATGATTTGTATTGTTATTGGCGCTATATAAATAAAACTGAATTGAATCGAATTGAATTGAAAAAGTGAGACAGGTCTATAGTTCCCACAGGAGGTAGCATCCCTGTCTTTCTTCAGAAACAATGAAATAGATGCCTCATACAAGGTCACTGGCAGTCTGCCTTCAGTAAAGGAATCATTGAACATTCTCACAAGGATGGGGGCGAGTAACATCGAGTATGCCTTAAAGAACTCGGCTGTGAAACTGTCGGGATCAGGAAATTTCCTGTTTTGCATAAGGTTGATTGCTTCATGCACCTCCAACGAAGAGATGGGTCTACCCAGTTCTCTGGCTATATTTCCGTCAATCTGAGGGTTTGTTAACCGGTCTAAGGGATTAGGGGCTGCTGCAGTAATTGGATTGCATTCCGAAGTATACAGTGTGGAATACAAATCAGAAAAAGATTTATTGATAACTACTGGATCAGAAGTATGGCTGCCATTAGGTAGCTTAATTTGAGAAATCAATCTAAAAGCACTTGTTGTGCACAAGTGCTTTTAGATTGATTTCTCAAATTAAGCTACTTTCGGAATATGACCTGTTAATGACACGTGTGGTGGAGAGACAGCTGCGACAATCAAAACAAAACTTTTTTGAGCAGGGAGACTCTTGACACAGCAGTCACGCTTCATATCAGTGGTCTTAGTTTCAGTTTATGCACCGACCTGGGACGATGACCAATTTTTTACGTGGCTCTTTGCAAAAATTCCAAACTAGCTGGGTGATGCTCACATGCACTCACGCAGTCTAGGAGATTGTTATCAAGTAGAAAGAAATCAATTGAGAATGTGTGGTGTGCATGGGAAAAAAAGAAAAAGCTCTACAATGTGGTTTTCAAACCTCCAGGGGTCGGAGATTCCCAACTGCGATGCGTACGTTTTTGCTATGTTTGCTGATTTGGACAGTGTGATTAGTGTAGAGGAAGATCTGTCGAGAGTCACACCCTGCACCAGATTGAAGTCCCCATCCATTACAATGCGTGACTGTCAGCATTTGGAATTTTTGCAAAGAGCCTCGTAAAAAATTGATCATCGTCCCAGGTCGGTGCATAAACTGAAACTAAGACCACTGAAATGAAGCGTGCCCGAAACTATGACATAGCAGCCGTCAGTATGAAGTAGTACATTTGTTGGCTCAAACGGGGCCCTTTTATCAATAATTATGGCTTCCCCTCTAACTTTATCTGCAAATTTTGAATGGAATAAGTGGCGTGTCAGATGTTTTGAGATGTGTTTCTTACAAAAACATCACGTCCCCTTTAAGATGCTGTAACTGTGTCAGGATCTTACCAATTTTAATCGCGTCTTATTTATATAACGTGTATTTATGTAACTGAAATCACAAAGTTACCCATGTAGTCTGTGTGTTTGTGTATGGGTGGGGAGGGAGCGCTTGCGTGCGCATGTGTGTATGTAACTGTAATCACAAAGTTACCTGTGTAGTGTGTGTTTGTTGTTGTAAGTTAGCACAGTTAGCCTACATTTAGCACAGTTAGCCTGTGTGTGAGAGATTAAGTTGCTCATCTTTCCGTATCCTACTACTCTTCCTGTGTGTATTTGTAGCTGTAATAACATAAAGGTACCTGTGTGTTTGTGTGTGTATGTGTGTGGCGCGCGCCTGTGTGTATAGCTGTAATTGCAAAGTTACCTGTGTGGGTGGGGAGGTGTGTGTGTTGGTGTGTATTGTTGTAACATTAATGTATGGGACACAGGGATCAGCTGCATTAAGAGCAGAGACATCTGATTAATGAATTGGTCTCAGCTGTGGCTCAGAGCTGCGGCTCAGGGGTTGCCGTGGCAACTCACAGTGGTCGTCAATGACGACGGAAGCGCGTGGAGCTGGGACACAGAAAAGAGCAAGATTTCCCCCCTTTCCGCTGGTCTCACATTTGGGCTCATTGTGACAAAATGGTAGCTCCTATCAGAAAAACAAGCAGACCGTGGGTGTAGTAAGACCTTCCTGAAGACTTTGATATGTTTTTTTTTGTCCTAGAGTAAATATTTTGGACACACTCGAGAGTTAAAGCCAAGGTCCCTTCTCCTTTTCTTAGAAAATCTTTACATTGGAGTGAATGGAGAGCAGACAGGTACTTTACTGCGAACAGAGGCTCGCAGTTTAAATTCTTTACGTCTCACTGCTTTGCTGAGCACATTGCGAGAATCACAACCAGTTTGTCTACAACTGTGGAAAAAATCCTGTGTCTGGTGTGTAAATTGTGGCCGGGACGAGCATGTAAAGGAACATTTCAGGTGATTTCACACACGTTCTCTCACTCTAAATATCAACATTCCGCACTCTAAAATGAGTTTTGTTGAAAAAGATCATGGTCATTGAACAGTGATTGATCAACAACGATAAGACCTATCAAAACGAGGAAATAATACACCAATACACAAGGCTTGTGTCTACATTTTCAAGTTTAATTGAAGTCTGTAGGGTCTGTTGGCCGTCTCATTCACTTTCAATGGGAAATTTGTTGCAGTTTTCGTAAGAAAGGAAAGAAAAGTAATAGCACACCCAAAATGAGGAGAAAAGGAAAGGGGAAAAAAAATTCCCAAGGGGAAATTTTGAATGAGGCAATATTGCTTGTGCCTAATTCCTATTGCAACATCTGAGGTGGTCATGATGTTTTGGCAGGTTGTCTGAGATCCAGCATTGTGTCGGTAGACAGACCAGAACCACAGCTGGGCCATGAGTGTCGCATCAATAATGGTCCCCGTCCCATTGTACTGCTGTAAAGGCCTGGGTGGTCATAATGTTTTGACAGGCTTATTTGAATGTGAGGTCAGGGTTGGCTGTGCAGTTGGGTGTGTGGAAGGAGCAGGTGGTCATAAGCTACAGTTGAGTGTCTGTGGAGTGAGATTTGGGCTCCTTCTCCTTCTCCATCCATGTCTGAGGTGGTCATAATGGTTTGCCGGTGTGAGTGAGTTAGTGTTATGTCATGATGGTCAGCAGGTACACAGCTGTTGTGTTGATGAAATCCCCCCTCCTTAGGTACTGCAGCAAACATGATCATGATGAGCAGGTACACACCTGCTGTTAATTAGACCCTCCTCCCTATATAATGCTGTCACTATGAGATCCTCCCTCCTCCTCCATTGCTGTGAGCTCCTCTGTGTATGTCAGTTTTGTAACCATGGTTACGGCAGTAGTAGAGTAAAAGTACTCAGTTACTTTATTACGGGTGGAGTGTAGTACCAGAGTAAAAGTATTCAGTTACTTTCTTAATGGTGGAGTTTAGTAGTAGAGTGAAACTACTCAGTTACTTTAATGCTGGAATCCTGTACCAGAGTAAAAGTACTCAGTTACTTTATTAATGCTGGAATCCAGTACTAGAGTAAAAGTACTCAGTTACTTTTTTAACGGTGTAGTCCAGTACTAGAGTAAAAGTACTCAGTTACTTTATTAATGGTGAAGTTCAGTAGTAGAGTAAAAGTACTCAGTTACTTTGTTAATATGGAGTCCAGTACTAGAGTAAAAGTACTTAGTTACTTCATTAATTGTGGAGTAAAAGCCCCCCTCCTTAAGTACTGCAGCAAACCTCATGAGCAGGTACACACCTGCTGTTAATTAACCCCTCCTCCCTATATAATGCTGTCACTATGAGATCCTTCCTCCTCTTCCATTGCTGTGAGCTCCTCTGTGCGTGTGAGTTTTGTAACCATGGTTACGGCCCCTCCCCTGCTCTCTCACAGCTTACATAAGAACTTTAGGGCGCTCTGACGAGAGAGACAACACCTCGCGTTGCTGTTTTTCACCCCAAATCTGACTTTTTTTTAACATGGGAGCGGATGGGCGGAATGTTGGCCGCACTCCTCGCTCGGAAGGGCCTGGAGTCCAAACCGTAGGACTTACACGAATCAGAGACACACCATCGGAAAGCCAACAAAAATTCCTACGTTTTTATGTAAGACCCTCCTCCCTATATAATGCTGTCAATATGAGGACTGCTGTAATGGCCTGAGTGGTCATAATATTTTGGCATTGTCTGAGACCCAGCATTGTGTTGGTAGACAGACCAGAATTGCAGCCGGGCCACTAGTGTCGCGTTAATAACGGTCACCGCCCCACAATGTTCCCTCTAAGCTGCGCGCTTGCGCAATCGCGCACTGCTTGCACATTCTCAGCGCACAAGAAAATCTATGCAGTGCATAAAATAAAATTCAACATAAACGTATTAATTAATATCTAATATTAGACCTAATCTAATCTAATAAATTAGACCAATAATATTGTGTTCTGTACCATTTTGTAACGTAACTCAGTGAGAAACAGGTGTCCATTCAATGGTACAATACAGTTCACTTACGCTACGCAGCCAATCATAGCCTTGACCAGACCTGGGCATTTTACGGCATACGGCCGTATTTTACGCATACGGCCCTTTGGGCATTCCCGTCTGGCCCACGGTACGTCAGTCATGAGCACAGGTGAACTGTGCATGCAATACGACTGTGTTGCTTTTATTTTGAGCCATTATGTGTTATTTACGTCATGGCACTGTTAGTTCATCAACAAAAAAAGTAAGATTGAAACAGCTTCTTGCCATCTATCAACCCTCAAAACCCTGAACAGATCGCTGGCATCCATCAAAACGGCCGATTTTGAATTACCGTAAGTCACAGTGGTTTGCGCTATTGACAGTATTCATTGTGAGTGAACACTGGTTAGTTGTGCTTTTGCCTGGAAGACTTTCGTGACATCTCAAGGGTATAACTAACTTTGTTTTTACCAACAAATTCTTCCAAACAAGTCTCTCTTACTGAGGCTCCGTGATCGTTGCTCTCCAACCTGCAGCCGACAGCAGCGGTGCGTCATCATTACCATAATCGCAGCATTTTTTTCTAGAAAGCGCAACTTGAATATTATCCATCGGGGATTACGGTAATTCAAATACAGCAAGCTTCTCTTTGTGGGCAGACGGACATTCAGGTCTTAAAGGGGTAAACATTTATTGAGATTTATTGAGATACAGAAAATAATTCATGTAGCTATATGATCCATCGAAGTTTTCCAAAGAGGACAAAGTTTCCAACATTCCAATGCATTATATCCAAAACTACAGATCGATTGTGTTTCATTTTCCTTTTCAAGCTACACCAAAACTCTCTACAGAATATTCTTATGTTTCTGATTACCAGTAGCAGCTTATCAACATATATAATTTACTGCTTTTTACAATGGGAGAAAATTAATATTGAGCAGAATAACGTTCAAGTTATCGTTTGGCTTGCCCCTTCAACACAGTTCAGATTTTTCATGCGGCCCCATGTAGAAATTAATTGCCCAGCCCTGGCCTTGACAGTGCTTGCCTATGTGCCCTCTGCCCTGCCCATACGCGCCGTGCAGGCTAGCTAGCTAACAACAACCTTTACCATGGCGAAACGAACGGGCAGCGACACATCCACTCACCAAGCTAAAGTAAAAAGAATTGCGGTTCTTTTAAGATGGAATGGCTGTCGGAGAATGTGCAAATAGAAAAAACAAGCAGTGAAACTGGGTGAGATTTTTTCTTTTTCAAGTGAGAAAGGTCTACTCTGTAAATGTTGCTCACAGTGGTCCTCGGTGTGCTCAGGGAGCTTGTGTGTATGCCCAGACACATGAAAAATTATAGGGAACATTGCCCACTGTACTGCTGTAATGACTTCATGTCTGTTTTGGCAGACATGTTTGAATGTGGGGTCAGGGTTGGCTGCTCAGTTGGGTGTGTGGAAAGAGCAGGTGGTCATTCGCTACAGGGTCCGTGGAGTGAGATTTGGCCTCCTTCTCTGTCCATGTCTAAGGTGGTCATAATGATTTGGTGGTGTGAGTGACTTAGTGTTCCATTATGATGGCTAGCAGGTACACAGCTGTTGTGTTAATGAAAGCCCCCCTTCTTAGGTACTGCAACAAACATCATGAGCAGGTACACACCTGCTGTTAATTAGACCCTCCTCCCTATATAATGCTGTCACTATGAGATCCTCCCTCCTCCTCCATTGCTGGGAGCTCCTCTGTGCATGTGATTTTTGTAACCATGGTTACGGCAGTAGTAGAGTGAAAGTACTCAGTTACTTTATTAACGGTGGAGTCTAGTACTAGAGTAAAAGTATTCAGTTACTTTATTAATGGTGGAGTCTAGTACTTGAGTAAAAGTACTCAGTTACTCTATTAATGGTGGAGTCCAGTAGTCGAGTAAAAGTACTCAGTTACTTTATAACGGGTGGAGTCTAGTACTAGAGTAAAAGTGTTCAGTTACCTAATTAATGGTGGAGTCCTGTACTAGAGTAAAAGTACTCAGTTACTTTATTAATGCTGGAATCCAGTACTAGAGTAAAAGTACTCAGTTACTTTATTAATGTGGAGTACAGTACAAGAGAACAAGTACTCAGTTACTTCATTAATTGTGGAGTCCAGTACTAGAGTAAAAGTCCTCAGTTACTTTATTAATGGTGGAGTCCAGTGCTACAGTTAAAGCCCCCCTCCTTAAGTACTGCAGCAAACATCATCTGCAGGTACACACCTGCTGTTAATTAGACCCTCCTCCATATATAATGCTGTCACTATGAGATCCTCCCTCCTCCTCCATTGCTGTCCAAACTGTAGGACATACACCAATCAGAGACGCACCATCGGAAAGCCAACAAAAATTCCTACGTTTTTATGTAATTTATTTCTGTAGCTCCAAATTTGTGGCCGCCTGACAACTTTGAACCACTTTTTTTTCGGGTTAAAACAGAAAAATCCTCTCGCTAGAGTGCGATTAGAGTGCGGCCATAGGGTCCCATGTTAAACGATATTTTTCAACTTTTTTCACCCAAACTGCAACCAAACCGTAGCAGGTACAGATATGCCGGACCACTGATTAAAACTTCTGTTTTGTCCTGGTTGAGCTGCAAAAACTTCTTTGACATCCATGACTTTACATTGAAAATACACTATAAAAGGACATCAACTGGCCCTGCGTCATCAGGAGACACGGTGACATAGAGCTGTGTATCATCAGCATAGCTGTGTAAAATTGATGCCTGCCGATGACGTCCCCAAGTGGGAGCATATGAAGGTTAAAAAGTATTGCGCCTTAAATTGAACGCTGGAGAAACCCACACTTGATTTCATGGGTTATTGAGGAACATGTCTCTAAACTTACAAAGAAACAACGATCTGATATATAGGAATAAAACCAGTTAAGAACAGTACCAGAAAAGCCCACCAGGTTTCTGAGCCTGTTTAGCAAAATGTGATCTGCTGTGTCAAAAGCAGCAGTTAGATCCAGTAGCACCAAGACTGAAAGTTTCTGAGTCCATATTACACCTGAGATCATTAACATCTTCATTTTGAAGAGGACCGTCTCAGTATTGTGGTTCATCCTAAAACCAGATTGACATTGTTCTAAAATATTCTTTGTGTTTAAAAAAAATAATTTAATTGGATAGAAAACATTTTTTTTATGAAATGTTACTTAAAAATGGTAAGTTGGATACTGGTCTATAGTTTAGGATCCTAAAATATTAGGATCCAAATTGCTCTTTTTCAGAGGGGGCATCACCACTGCCCTTTTGAAGGCAGTGGGGAAGACATCTATCTGGAGAGAGCAATTTACAATATTTAAAAGTTAAACTCAAAGAATCCATAAAATGTTTTTAAAAGTGATGTGGGAATAGGAACTAAAAGGCAGGTTGTTGGGTTAACTCGGGGGGGGGGGGGGGGGGGGGGGGGGGAACTCGACCAAGCATTTTAGCATCAACCAGGACAAAATGCTCCAGTGTTTCCTCAGGTAAAAGTAACGGTTCTGTTAAAAGCAACGTTGTTTTACGATAAAAGAGTGGATGTGATGATCTTACCACTGATGTGGTCTGCAAAGTCCTCAAATAGAACATTTGGTGGAATCATGAACTTTCCAAAATCAGGGTTAGTCATAAAACAAGTTTTTTAGTACATCGCAATGCCAACAAACCAAGAATTATTTACCATTAAGACTTTCCTCATAGATGTGTTAGTCCACATCCAGGTACCAAGTTTCCAAGTTAGCCTTGGAATATTTTATAATTTTCTACCTTGGAACCATACTGCCATCCAGAGGCTAGTTAAGGAAATATCTTTGGAATGTAATTCTACCGAGAAATACTGTTATAGCGTTTTAATACGTTTATATTATACAAAGCAAGACTGGTTAAAGTAGCCTGAATATAATCTACCTTTCCTTCTTCTCGATATTAGTTAGCATAGCTTACTATTAACTGTCATATGAGTTAGGATATTGAGGAAAGTCGTAGAAATTAATGAATGTTTAGGATAATGTGTTTTCATACCAACATGATGTTTGATTGAAAGTGTTTGATTTAATGTCTCATCTCAATTCTGAGTTTAACATTGTGAGTACAGCCATTGTTTAATGCTCTTGAAATGAAAGCGCTCATATGTAAATCTTCCCAAAGGCACGAAGGCTAGTTTCGCAACAAAGAGTCACATATAAAGTTAGGAAAATTCACTGATAAAAAAAGGTAGGGTGCTTAGGTGGTCTATAAATAGTCAGAGAATTGAAGAACTACTAAAAACAAAGGCATGGTGTTCAAATGATAAGTACTTTTTATGGGAAGTTTCCTTTGTTAAAATAGCATTACAGATGCAATTCCACCACGTCTTGATGTTAGGAAATTAAAAATATAATTTGGCGCGGAAGCCTCATTGAGAATGGCGGGTGCATCAGTGCTCAGCCACATTTCAGTTAAAAAGAGACAATCTATGTTGTTTCTAAAATCAAATCGTTAATGATAAAAGACTTGTTCAACAGAAAACAAACATTTAAAAGTGCCATATTGAGGGTAGCAGGTGGACTAGTGGACTGTGGGGTTCTTGGATATTAACATGGATCAGGTTCTGTCGGGAAGTGCAGGGAGATTTAATGAAACAGAGGTTATGTAGTGGTCTTGTGATGACTGGGATGTGTGAGGATTGTAAAGTGGAGTTTGGAGTGCCCTGATGGCATCAATCTGTGGGACTTGAGAATGAATGAGAAGTGAGGAAAGTGATTCCCTTATTGTTGAGGTGGAAATGGCCAACCCTATACAGATCAGTTCTTTTCCAAAATGTGTTAAAATTTAAAATTGTTAAAAATTCAACATCACAACAAGTTCAACCTCATAAAATTCATCACCAAAAAAAAAAAAAACTGAAACGTTCAACCTCCAAATTTCACTCTCTGAAAAAGCCAGACGTGACACTGGCACATAGGACAGATCAGCCATGGTGTCCAACACAACTGATGGGGCTTCAGTGAGTACTATTTGCTATTTGTGTTCGTGAAATTGTGTAATAGATTACTCGATCAGTTCAACATTGACGGGGTGTTGCTCTGGTAGCTAACCTGGTAGCAGGTATCACTACCAGGTAAAGATACTCACAGCCAGTTACTAGCTAGTTTCTAACGCAGTTTTCAATAACCCCACCTCGTTAAAAGTTCAGTGTAGATACTGTTCAGTAAATCCCGTCATGTTCCACTGATGGAGTAGTATCTATTACACAATTTTTTTCCAGAGTTCATCTGAAAGCTGTCTGATATCATCTCGGAGGTTAGTAATGTTTCTCTTTGTTTTTTGACAGTCCACGCAGGGTGCAGTGTGAAAACTAGCACACAGCATGCTAGCTTCAGTATGACGAGTGGCTAGCTTGGCTCCTTTTCCTCCACCATATAAAAGCTCATATCCAATCACATTTCAGCTATGATTTGTTACAAGGGTCAGAATCAGTTCTGCGGGCCCTGCAGCATAAAATAAGTGTTCATCAAACTATTGCTTTAACCATTCAGATTTCGAGTTGAGGACACCAGGTCCAGCTAGCAAGCGTACAGTAACGTCATTGTATTCTCACTGAGAGAAATGAATCATCTGCCCCCATGTCTGGGGGTAGTGAGTTCAGTCACACCTAGATGGTGGTGAGAGTCACATTCTTTGAGCTCTCTAGTGCCATTCAGCCTTTGTTGCTGGGTGAGAAGCTATGGTTGATGGTTGTTGGTGTCTCCTTGGTCACTAACTACCTAAGACTGGTGGAGAGAAGGATACTAAACAAATTGTTATTAATCATGGATAACCCTTACCACCCTCTCGACCTGATGATAGACAGGGGAGCTACTTCTCCAAGAGACTCACTGCAGGAAATATTTCCCGCCCCAAGTCATACACCTGTTCAACTCCTCATCTGTATGTGACAGATAACACTCGGTACATTACTTCTCATTCCTTTTGTATTCCCTTATTTCAATAAAAATTTTTTTATAATTCTGTTAATATCATGTGTTGGGCTCCAGTAGGGGGTGCAATTTGGTTCTTGACAGTTAATATCAATAATTATAAATAATTATTGAAACTGGAAATAATCATTAATATCTATAAATAGTTATTACAATTAGTAAACCTCAAGGCATCACTCTTTTCAGGGACCATTACCAAATTGCCTACTTAAGATACAGTCTCACAAAGGGTTTTGAAGTGTGGGTTTCTTGCACTGACTATCGTGAATCCAGCAAATATCATGGTGTATAATCGCAGCAAACAACACAATGCCAGATTAAATTATAAAAGGATTTATTACAAGCAACGATTATCTAACAATAGCATTACTTACTATAAAAGTATTTGATTATTAATGCTAAAAATGAAGTTACTAACCAAGATGGCCACCTGTCACATCAATTCAGCCAAGGCTAAGGTATGGCAAGGTTACTAGTCACATGACTTAACTACAGTATCAATCAATAAACATGCCCAGCAAATAATCCTAACAAAAGTCTGCTATGTAGTTTATCTGTGTGATTAAGAAAATTTGAACTTTTTCAAACGCAGTCTCACTCATATCCCACTAATGTAACTATAGACACAAATACTTAACTATGTACTTATTGATTCAGTCAAATGCGCCTTTACACATCCGTTACGTCAATCCGACTTGCAATGGATTCCTTACGTCCACTGATCACAGCCTTAAAGTTAGACCAAGCTATTGCAGCACCAGATGTCATTTGGATGTTGGTTTTTGGGCTAAATCTGGTCGGTCTGTCATAGTCTTGATTTAGTCCAGAAATAGTCGTTGAAAATTAGGCTGTTTGGTCCGTCCGATTTTGTCCAAATTTAGTCCAAAAGTAGTAGTTGAAAATTGGGCTGTGTTTATCCCATCCAATTTTGTCCAAATTTAGTCCAAAAATAGACGTTGAAAATTGAGTTATGTTTACCCCGTCCAATGTGGTCCAAAAATAGTCGTTGAAAATTGGGTTGTATTAAGCCCATCCATTGTGGTCCAAATTGAGTCCATAAATAGTCGTTGAAAATTGGGTTATGTTTACACCGTCCAATGTGGTCCAAATTTAGTCCAAAAATAGTTGTTGAAAATTGAGTTGTGTTTAGCCTGCTCAATGTGGTACAAATTAAGTCCAAAAATTGTTGAAAAATCAGCTATGTGTAGTCCATCTGATTTGGAGAAGAAGAGGAAGAAGAATAAAGGGAATGGCTGGGAGTGAGAGTGATGGGTACAGGATTGCTGGTGGGCTGTTTCTCCCTTATGGACAGTCTGTATACAATTTTCCAATTACGCTGAAAGAAATTACCATAGTATTCCATCATCATATGCTTTTTAGTGGACCTCCACCTACCTACATGTGTCTCCCTCCTCAACCCAGTCGACTCACGAGTTGGAAAAATGTGTTTCTTGCAACATCTTCAAAATAATAATAAAAATAAACATGTCTTACCTCAGACAGATATTGCCTGTATTCGATAATTGTGCTTTTTTTCTGTGTTGGAATGTACACTTAAGTACATTTAGTCAAAACTGCACTTTAGGACTTGAGTTTTTTTTTGTTTTCATATTACTTTCTACTTTTACTCTACATTTCAGAGGGAAATGTTTTTACATCACTACATATGTAATAATACATAGGCCTATGTGATATATAATAATAATCAGTAGTATGCAACTTTTACTTTTAATATTTTAAATATTTCTTTTTGTGGTTATGTTTTTACTTCATTGAAATTTTCACTGCAGGACCTGTGCTTGTATTGTAACAGAGTAGATTCACGGAGTGGTATTAGTACTTTGGCTTCGTTTATGATTTGAAAACTCAGAAAACGCCCGCTTTTTTTTTTTTTTTTCGACCTGTGAGCATGCGCAGCTCCTTCCTCTCTATGCTTGACAGTTAACAACATCCCTGCAATGGATGAGGAGCTGGACGTAACACTGCGGTGAAGTCATGCTAGATTTTTGTCCTGTCTCCATGTTTTGTCTCGTCATTTCCTATTTTATTTTGAAAAGTAACTCGTTTCAGGTCACTTGCTGTTCCTAATGTGTCACTGGTCTGATTGTCTTCCCTGATACCTGATTACTTCCATGTGTTCCCCATTACCTCCATGTGTTCAAATAGTCTGCATCTCCCTTGTCTTATGCTAGACTGTTCGTCTCCGTCTTTGTGTGTGCACCCTAGCCTTACCTTAGACTTGTTTAAGATCACTATTTGAATTGTGTCTTGTTATTTACTGAAGAGAAGTTCTTCCTTTTTTTGCATTTATTTTTCCTTGTTATCAACTTTGGTCCTTTAAGTTTTTTCCTCCTCTTGCAAAACGATTTTTAGTTTTGGTTTTTCTGAGGCTGTTTTTCAGAGCCGGTTTTATTTTTCCTTGCCTTGAGTTTTTTTTGGCAATAATGACTGCACATAAAATAACAAGGCATAAAAATTGCGCTGTGTAAATATAAACAAAATACATCACGAATGTAAAGAAAAATACCTCGTTGGCCGCTTGTCATGAGAGAGGTCCACATCTTGGGCCATGCTTTGCAACGCAGCGTTATCATTTTGGCCGCAATAGCAACACAAAGGCATTTAACATTAGTTCCGGGCTGAGTACCACTGCAGCCATGAAACAATGTAAATTCAATTAAATTAACTGGTTCTTCTTAAACACATGAATTAACATTTTTAACATTTTATCCTGTCCAACAATATATTAATGAATTATTATCAAAGGCAAATACAATGGCATTTACAAATATAGCTGTGAGCAGCAATGAGGGGTCCAAGCAGTTATGGACTCCATACAGCAAGATAACGCCATGGGCAGGTGCAAAAAACCCGGCCGTCAGCGGTACATATGAGAAGAAATTAGAAAACAGCCGAAATGTGCACCTTTTGAACTCCCCTTGGTGGGTGAGATGTGAAAAAAATGGGCCAGCAGTGGTTCACATTCAGAGATAGTAGAAAATGTGTGTTCTTTGAGCTACCCCTAGTGGGAAATGAAAAGCAGTTCAGGTTTACATCCAAATACATAAAGATATATAAGGCAACGCGTATTTTTTCTGGGTTAGATGGGCTGAAAAATGACATAATCTACCTGTAACTTAGTGTAATATAGTACAACCAGCAGCAGTGAATTGACAGTGTGCTTATAAATCAGTATCATCAGTTGGGTCTATCTTCTCTAGATTCTGATTCGGTAGCAAATGACACACAACTAATGATGGGATGGGATTATGGGATGAACACAGGATACTTTATCACAATGTACAGAAAAAAATGACTTTTGTATCCAGCAGTAGCAATAGTTCCCCCAACATCAATATGTTGTTCATTTAGTTCCCATGTATAGTCAGCCTGGTGTGTATTTTCTTTGTAGTGTGTTATGTTGAGATCTTGCAAGCTTGTCTGTCCCAAAGCAACGGTGTCATCTATAGTAGGACTCGTGTGACTGCTGTGGTGTTGGAAAAGGCTGTATATTCTTGCACCTTTATCCTGGTCCTGCCTCTTAAACTGTTATTAGCTGTTATTATTTAATAACCGCTAATGTTTTCTGTCTTCTCTTCAGGTGGTTACAGCTCAGAAACAGCAACTTCACTACGATCAACAAGTAGTTCAAGTATGGACACCACACCTCGTCAACTGTATAGAGCAGGGGTCAGTAACCCACGGCTCCGGAGCCGCATGCAGCTCTTTCTTTCCTCTGTTGCAGCTCTCTGCAGAGAGCGGTGCGGAGCAAGGATGCTGATCAAAGCTGTTCACTTTTTCACGCTAACTAACTGCCTCAGAATAGCGGCAACTAGTCACTCATCAGTGAACGAGCGAGAGTTACACAACAACTGAATGCCACACCACACTCATGGTTGTAACATCAACCAAAAAACACTGAACTCCCACAGTGCATTGCAGCTCATTTACTAGTTGCTTTCGAGTATTTAATTCAAATGTATTTTTATTTTAGTGCATTAGTTTTTTAAATATAATTCTATAAGTTTGAATTGATGGTGATCTTTATTTAATTTTTTGTTTCACAAAATATACGCCACAACTGCCGACGTACAACACCCGCCTGCAGGTTCAGCTTGCTATTTATTGAACTTTTCGACCCCAGGTAAGCCAACCATGGATAAATCCCCGTTATGTATGCATAATGCAATTTGGTTTTCTCTGTAGCAGTTATTTCATTTCATAAATGCAACACACTATGGGCCTAGCATAGAGGTGAAAACAATATATGCAGTGTTATCTTCATTTTAGATGTCAAAGGGGTTTTGTGGCTCCCATTGTTTTCTTTCCAAAGGGCTCTTTGAGTGTTGAGGGTTGCCAATCCCTGGTATAGAGTATGGATTCATTTCCAGTGACGTTTCACCAAGTTTCTAATCAGTGTTGTGGATGTATGGTGACTTGGATGTATGTAAATTGGTAACTCAACAATTATTTTTTTTAACTTTTTTCTTTCATTACCAGTTCAGTTGAATTTTGTTTCAGAACAATTTCATTGAATTTTAATTGAATAGATTTTTGAATATTGCTGTAATAATGGCTACCTGCTACAGTTGAATAAAAATACGGAGAATGGGAAATTGTAGCTTTCTAAGTAGTTCTTGTTCAGCTTGGTCTTATTTTTCTCATGTTCTCATGTTTTGAAAAGATCAAATTATTGTTGTAAAGTGTTATATTACATCAAATCTAATATAGCCTACAGCCTTTTTAAATAAAATAATGCCATTAAAACAACTAATAAGAGCACATTTCTGTAACTTCAAGCATTATTATTCATATTACAATGTTAATTTGCCGTCTTTATGGCTATTTTCATTATTTTAAAATGTAAAATGTTTGTAATTAAACGTGAAAAACAACGTAAAACAATTAAATATCCATTTGATGTTTTCTAAAATTAACAGTAAATTCTTGCAATCTAACCAAATATGTAGTTTTGCAACAGTTTTTTGACATGTTTTGAAAGATTAATCACATTATTTTGTGTCATATACTGTTGCTTTACATCAAACATAAATTATTATACAATCTCTTCCACATAAAATAATGTCATTAAAACCGATTAATAACAGCACATTTCTGTAAATTTAAGCATTATTGTTCGTAATACTTTTTTTTTACCATATTTCTAGGTGATGTAATTGTTTTTAAAATGTGAAAATGTTTCTAATTAAACGTTAAAACAACCTGAAAATACGGCAAAATCTTGTTAAAATTACAAATACAAACTGTATTTTAATTATTGGAAGATTAATTGGAAAATATCTGTATTTTTACGAGAACGTTTTTTCCGTTATTTTACGGTATTTTTATGGCGCCCCTGCTGCCAGAGATTTACCGTTTTTAACAATTTTTTTTTACAGTGTACTTTGGACAGAGTCATAAAGCGCCTGACCAAATTTGGCGTTCGTAAGTAAAAGGGTCGCCAAAATATGAGCAAACTTCCTTTTTGGTGGCTTCACCGCTGATGGTGATGAGCTACCATCAAAAAGTTGGTATTAACTATACATGGGGCACCCCACAGTACCTGTGGATGTCACAAAGTCATTTCAAATATAAAGTCATCAAGAGATGAACAATGTTTTTCTAATTACAGCGCCCCCTAGAGGCCAAACGACCCCAAATTCATTGTGTCCACTTTGGACTGGGTCAAGAACCATATTTAAATGTGATGTCAGTATCTCACACCTTTGCAGAGATATGAGCTCACATCGAAAATGGCGCCTTCGCCGCTGATTTCGATTGGCCGCAGCGCGCTAACGAAGTTGAAATTGAAAAATCCATCTCCTAACTTTTGTGCGGATTGGTCTGAAGATAGTCTGTGCCGATTTTCATGAAAATCTGACAAAATTTGCGACCCGTGAAAACTTTTTAAGTTTTTTGACAAAATCCAAGGTGGCGGAAAATCTATCATGATGCATATATCATAGGATAGGCTGAACTCAGCATGATCCAAGGATCACAAGGATACCTTGTTTGTAAATTTCGGACGTACGGTTAAAAAGTTACGTGCGCAAATGTTCCTCCAACTTTGAATATAAATAAAGAATATAAAGAATAAAGAATATAGCTGCATGCAGCAATGAGGGATCCAAGCAGTTATGGACTCCATACAGCAAGATGACGCCATGAGGAGATGCAAAAAACCCGGCCGTCAGCAGTTCATATGAAAAGAAACTAGAAGCAATTTGAATTTCTTGCAGAAATGCTCTGTGAATGCCTTCTGCCGATCCGCCCGCCACACCTGTGGAAATCTGCGCAGACACACACATTGTGGCGGACATCTTGGGAATTGCGCAATGCATTGTGGGACGCGTAGTTTCCGCCGCTCCCTACCGCAACATGTGTTCGCAACGAGAGTCTCTGGGTTATATAAAATAATCTTCATTTACATTCATAACAATCGCTAGATAAAATCGATGTGCCGTGTGCCGATGTAGCAATGATCGCCAATGTAACTCCAAGTAAATGTACATGCTTATGTCCGTAGAGGTCTTGTTAAATGTTCCCAATTTGATGAAGATGTTTCATATCATGTGACTACTATGGACGTGTTGAATGTATGTGTAAAGCTTTTGAAAATTAAACTGCCATATGTTGTTACCAGCTTATGTAAGGATAACAAAGCAATTGTGATCATTATATCATAAACTGTAATGTGTTATTATTAAATATATCATTAACACTGTGTTGATTATTTATGTCAATCCGTTTTGATAAATGCCTACAAGCCTTTCAATGGCGTTGCACATGATCTGCATTGTAATTTGGACCAATTTATATAGTACCGTAAATATATGTCAGACGCTCTGAAGCAGTTTCTTATCCGAGCTGTTGTGTGTCATTAAAGTTGAACAAAATAACACGAAACACAACTGCTGCTTATTGTCCCACTGATTGTGATTGCGACATGATGCAACAAACATAAAGACATTAAATGTGTAGAACACGTTTCAAAGGCTGGGCGAACAGGTGACCACCGGGCTCTCTCCGAGGGGAGGGGGAGAGGGGGAGAAGCCCGACCAGCATGAACTAAAACACAGCATGGACAGTTCAGAAACAAATGACTTACGTCGCGAAAAATTATATTTCAGCAAGACAAGTAATGGCACTAATGTGGTGAATGAACGGCATCTGGTAATGTTATTTACATGTTTATAGGACATTTGTGAGATTCCCGTTGTAAAAACGCATAGCGGTCAGTAGCGGCGGAAACTATGACTCCCAGAATGCACTGGGAAAATGGCCGCCTTCCCGGTGTCCCATTCATTCCTATGGGGAGTTTTTTTGGCAGTTTGATAATATCAGCATGAAAATTAATAGCAGGCATGGCGCGAATGACGCCCTCTGGGCATCAAATCTAATTAGAAAACAGTCGAGATGTGCGGCCTTTGAGCTCCCCCTGGTTGTACGGATGTGAAAAAAGTGGGCCAGCGCTGGATTATATGAAGAGACAGTAGAAAATGCGTGGTCTTTCCCTACTGGGAAATAAAAAGCAGTTCAGGTCTACATCCAAATACATTAGGATATATGACGCAGCGCAACACTTTTACTACCTGCAGCGCCCCCGAGTGGCCTAAAGACATCAAATTTGGCATGTGTACTTGGGGCAGGGTCTGGAGATGTGTTGCTAAATTTCATTTCTATACGTCAAAGCGTTCGCTAGATATGACCTCACATCTGGAACCTTTGCCACCTATTTCGATTGGCAA
This sequence comes from Mugil cephalus, assembly GCF_022458985.1. Taxonomy (NCBI): domain Eukaryota; kingdom Metazoa; phylum Chordata; class Actinopteri; order Mugiliformes; family Mugilidae; genus Mugil; species Mugil cephalus. The sequence goes on along the minus strand of NC_061773.1, from coordinate 64,263 downwards.
TTGCGGACAAACGGATTGGACAATGAAAAAGCCACTAGGTAACTTTTGTGCGACTTGGTCTGAAGACAGTCTATGCTGATTTTCGTGAGGATCAGACAAAATTTGCGACCCATGAAACTTTTTAAAGGTTTTTGACAAAAAACAATATGGCGGACAAATTCTTGCGATTGCGTAAAAAGTTTTACCAGATCCTGAAAGGGGACATACCACAGTATCAGCAAACATGAAAATGTACTCAGAAAGCTTTATACATCAAGAGAATAGAGCAAAAACGCAATTTTGTTAATTTTAGCGCCCCCTAGCACCTGAATGACACCACATTTGGCATGTCTCCTTGGGGTGGGTGCTGGAGATGTACAGGCAAATTTTATTTCGATATGTCAAAGCGTTCCTGAGATATGACCTTATATCCCCTCTGGAACCTTCGCTGCCAATTTTGATTGGCTGTAGCGGGCACTGATTGGACAATGAAAATGCCACTAAGTAACTTTTGTGCAGCTCTGTCTGAAGATGATCTGTGACAGTTTTCGTGAGAATCAGAGAAAATGTTTAGACGCGTGAAACTTTTTAAAGGTTTTTGACAAAATCCAATATGGTGGCCAAATTCTTATGATTGCATGAAAAGTTTTGCCAGATCCTGAAAGGGGACATTCCACAGTATCAGCAGACATGAAAATGTAGTCGGAAATCCTAACACATAAAGAGAAAAGAGCAAAAACGCAATTTTGTTAATTTCGGCGCCCCCTAATGGCTGATTGACACCAACTTTTTATTGCGCATTTCAGAGGGAGTCCCAAAGTGTCTGACCAAATTTGGTCTTCGGAAGTCAAAGCGTTGCCGAGATACGCGCAAATTTCCTGTTTGGCGGCGTTGCCGCCGACAACGATTGGCTAACACCAAAACTTGGCATTAACTATCAATGGGGCACCCTATAGTACGTGTGGATGTCACAAAGTAATTTCAAAAACAAACACATCAAGAGATATGAGCAAAAAACACGTTTTTCTAATTACAGCGCCCCCTAGAGGCCAAAAGACACCAAATTTATCGTGTCCACTTGGGACCAAGTCTGGACCCATATTCTCACCGTTGCCGAGATATGAGTTCACATCGAAAACGGCGCCTTTGCGGCCACATTTGATTGGCTCTGGTGGGCGTACAAATGTGATAGCGAGGACAGCAATAAGTAACTTTTGTGCGGCTTGGTCTAAAGATAGTCTGTGCCGATTTTCTTGAGAATCGGACAAAATTTGCGATCCGTGAAACTTTTTAAAGGTTTTTGAAAAAATCCAAGATGGCGGAAAATCTATCATGACGCATTTTAACATCATAGGGTAGGCTGATCTCAGCATCATCCAAGGATCACAAAGATACCTCGTTTGTAAATTTCGGGCGTACAGTTCAAAAGTTACGTGCGCAAATGTACTCCCAACTTTGACCCATTGGTGGCGCTAGAGCGTTCTTACTGGCAACATGTAACTCAGGCAAATTAAAGATCCTACTGTCCTTAATCAGTGTGCAAAATTTCACAACTTTTTACCATACGGTTCTATGGGCCGCCATAGACTCCAATGGCGGAAGACGGAATAATAACTATAAGAAGAAAATGTAGAAATACAATGGGTTCCTTGCAGCTTTGCTGCTTGGACCCCAAAAACGTAGAATCACAATGGGTTCCTTGCAGCTTCACTGCTTGGACCCCAATTAATATATAATTTCAAACAAGTCGACTCCACCCCAACATACTATTCCATTCCTCAAAGTGAAGGCTGAGGAGGAATAGCAGCAAATGTGCACTATAATTTATTCACTTATCCTAAACTCAGGTATATTCCCTTCTCTCTATTTTCAGTAAACAATTTTTGTAATTACATTGTTTATTAGATGGATGCCCATTAGCTGCCACATGGGTGATCACTAATCTTCCTGGGGTGGAAAAAAAGGACATAAAATGTTACACACCTAAAATCATCAGCTAAATCCTGTATTATTAGATTCTACGGGTTTCCTTCAGCCCGATGCATGTACCTATGACAGAAGTTTGTTTATCTTGTTTCTCCTGCTCTTCTTTTCTCTCTCTCTCTTCTCTGTTTCTGAGTTTTTCCTTGCCACTGTTGCCTTCAGGCTTGCTCTAGAGGTTTCAGGTGAGTTTTTGTGAAGCATCTTGAGACAATTTCTATTGTTATTGACAGTATATAAATAAAATTTAATTCAACTGAACATAAATGATTATTGAAGTCTTACGGTCTGCCGCATTAGGTGTGTCTTAATTGTTTTTTAAATGTTAATTTGTTTTGTGAGCGAGATATGTGAGGAGGTAAGAGTTCCAGGACATTATTGAAAGGTAGAGAACTGAGTGTTTGAGTTGGTTAGTTCTTGGAGTTTGAGGTATCAGGTAACCACAGCTGGCATTTCTGGTGTAATGGCTATGTCTGTCTGGTATTTAGTTATTGATTGAAAACATATCCATTTGTCTGATTGAATATTGTGTTCCTTAAGAAAATTAGGATGCCATAGCTGAGTTCAGCTCAGTTCTGAGGTCAACTGTGACACACTTGAGATGTTTTTTATGTACAACTGAGCTACTGCAATTCCCCCAAGCAATTCCCCTGCCTGTCTAAAAAATTGTTTTGTTTGGTTAAGCACTTTCTGGAATGGTTAAAAGAGAGGAAATTAATGGTTTGGCCAAGTCACAGTCCTGTTCACAATGCAGTAGAAATTTTGTGGAGTATCTGAACAAACTGCAAGAAAATCCACCAACATCTCAGAATTGAAACAATTCTTTACTGAGGGAAACTGTTAACAGTGGAAAAGAAAGGAGACACACTATTATTATTGTGCATGATGGCACAGAGTGGGAGGAGAGGAAAGAGGCAGTAAAGAGTGTGTTGATGTCTGTTGCCCAGAATTAATGAATGTGTTGACTGCTCTGAACCAGACAGCAAATGGTGAATGTTCAAGTATTAAGAGCCCTTGTGTTCTAGAATATAGTATATTTATATATTGTTCATCGATTTGTTCATTGATGAAGGTGTTTTTTTTTTTAGTAACCACTTTCTGTCATTTATATTCTAACCTATGCTGTAGATTTAATTTTTAATAGGTACAATTGTTGACTTTCTTTGCAAAACACTACAATTTAAGACAATACATTTATACATTTGTAACTGTTTTGCAAATATATTTAACACTTTGGTTGAAATGCTTTTTATTTATATGTTCAGAGGCTGGGACAAAAAGCCCAGTGTAGCTGAAACTTGTTTGCTTGGCATACCTGTGATAACAATCTTGGCAGATCTCACTGAACATGTTAAAAAAAAAAAAAAAACCTGCAGTGCTTCCTGGGAAAGGCCAGGGAAATTCCCTTCTCATCATTGCATGCAAATCAGTGGTTTCTGACCTTTTAGCATTTTGTTGGAAGTTAAATTTTAACTTCACTACAAAGTTGCAGGCAGTCACATTCAACCAGACTAGTTGCTATATTTGTTTTATTGCAGGATTAGATATCTGAAGTACCGTAAATAAACTGTGTAAAGTGTGCATATACAGGCATAACATTATGACCTCCTTTCTATCTCCTTTCTGTGCCTCCACAACAGTTCTGACTCATGAGAGAATGGACATGGGCCTTCTGAGGGTGTCGTGTGGTAGGGACTTTGGGTCTTATGGGTTGATGGGAGGGGCCTCTATGAATTGCTTCCATCAGTGAAGCGCCTCATTGCTAATATGCACTAAGGACATTTATAACGTTTGTTTACTGAGTTAAGTTCTGTTTTTGCTTCTGTGGATTTGATTAAAGTGATTAAAGTTTCATCAAAATATAAACAAAAGTAAGAATGCTTCACAGAATAAGACAATTATTAGGCTTCTCATAAAAACATTGAATGCAAAAAGGCTTATCAACTTAGAAACCATCTGCATTTGCTGTGTTCAGCTAAAATATCAGGCTATAAACAATAGTAATAAAAGAGTCGTCAGGGAGCCAATTCTCACGAAAATCGGCACAGGCTATCTTTAGACCAAGCTGCACCAAAGTTACTAATTGCCGTCCTCGCCGTCACATTTGTATGCCCACCACCGCAAATCAAATGTGGTGGTGAAGGCGCCGTTTTCGATGTTAACTCATATCTTGGCAACCGTGAGACATATTGACATCACATTTGGTATTATGGGTCCTGACTCGGTCCCAAGTGGACACAATGAATATGGTGTCGTTTGGCCTCTAGGGGGTGCTGTAATTAGAAAACATGTTTTTTGCTCATATCTCTTGATGGGTTTGTATTTGAAATGTAAGGCCGCTTTTGAGTCCTTGAAGCAACACCTGCCTATAATTTGCAATGACACTTTGATCCAGATTGTTCTTCTTCAGAAGTGGTTTGATGACAGCTGTTTTTAGTGACGTGGGAAATATACCTGACTGAAGAGACCAGTTAATGATATGTAGAACCTCTGGTGCTAGGGAGTTACAGACAGCTTTGAAAAATGAAGTTGGGAGAGGATCCAGGCAGCAGGTCGAGGACCTGAGCTGACCAACAATATTGTCAAATTCTGTCAGATCTAGACAGTTAAAGTGAGACATGACACAGGTGGAGTTCCTGGAGAAAGGAATGGTGAGTTCAGTGCTAGCTTTAAGGGCACTAATGTTTTGTCTAATAGAAATGATTTTGTTATTAAAGAAAGAAGCAAATTGATCACATTTTTCTGAGGACATCATTTCAGAGGGAATGGTGGATGGTGGGTTAACAAGTCTATCAACAGTGGAGAAAAGCACTTTACTATTATTTATATTTTCATTGATAATTTAGAAAAGAATGACTGTCTAGCCTGTTTGATTGCTTTGTTATAGTCATTCAGTTTATTCTTATAAATGTCATTGTGAACCTGAAGTCTTGTTTTTCTCCACTGTCGCTCTGCCTGACGACACTTTCTCTTTGAGCATCTGATGTCCACTCCTTTTCTCCAGGGAGCCTTTTGTTTTTTTACATATTTAGTTTTGAGTGGTGCAATTTTGTCAAAGACACTTTGTATTTTTTAGTTGAAGTTGTCCACAAGGTCCCCAGTTAAAGATATTGTGGATAGCGACATCTCTTTTACATTCTTCTGAAAGGTTTTGAAAGTATTGTCATTAATTATGTGTCTTTTGAGTAATCGAGAGCTGTTACGTTGTACAGGGAAAGCAGAAACATCAAAATAAATGCAACAGTGATCAGAAAAAGCTACATCCACAACAAGAGTATGTCCTTTATTGTGGGTGGGTCCACGGACATGTTGAGAGAGGTCAAATGCCTCTAGCAGACTATTAAAGCTTATGGCATCTGGATCAGTTTCAATGTCAATGCGAATGTTAAAGTCACCAGATATAATAAGACAGTCATAATCAGTGGAAACTTTAGATAATAGCTGAGAAACATCTTCCAGAAATCCACATTTGGATTTTGGTGGACGGTAAGCAGTTATTATTAAGACTGTAGCTTTGCAGTGTACTGACAAGGCAAGGTATTCAAATGATATGAATTCACCAAGGTGGACTTCCTTACAGCCATAAGCGTCAGAGAACACAGCAGCAATTCCACCACCTCTCCTATCAGTTCTGGTGGTATGGAAGAAATTGAAGTTTGGAGGTGCAGTGTCAATGAGTGTAGCGTGTCCATTTTTATCCAGCCAGGTTTCAGTAAGTAGAGTGAAGTCTAGATTGTGGGTACTAATGCGTTCATTTATTAAAAATTATTTATTTGTAAGTGACCTGACATTTAATAGAGCCATTTTTATTTTTATTTTTTGAGGTGCATTTCTGTGTGGGGAGCTGATAACTGGAGAGATATGGACAAGATTACTGAGGTTAGCTGAACTGGTGAGATCAGAAGTGCATTTCTTAGGCCTAAAGTTTGTGATAACAGGGATAGATGAGATTGTCACTGGACTGCTATAGTGGTGGAGTGTGGAATTGGTGACTGTCAAACAGAGTAAGCCATGCAGGACTGCAGGGTGAGTTCAATGTTCAGGGATAGGAGGCGAGTTCCATTAAGATTTGGGTGGAAACGGTCGTTTTTGAAGAGGTCGGTTCTTTTGAAAAAAAGAGGTGAAGTTGTCCACATATGGGATGTCTCGGCTGCGGCAGTATCCTTTGAGCCAGATGTGGAGTTGTCTGAGTCTGCTGAATTTTACATCACCTAAACAGGGGGGAACAAAGGGGCCAGAAACTACACACTGATTGTTGGAGTCCATAATAGTACTTATGAGGGAGATGTAGTCCTCCTTAAGCTTCTCCGATTGCTGCAGTTTTAGGTCGCACGTACCAGCTTGAACGACCACAGTGGAGACTGATGGAGGTTGAGAGAGCAGCTGTGGATGACGTCATTGATGTCCTGAACGAGCGCACATGGGTGGCAGGAAGTGCTGCATCTGCTGATCTCCACGTGTCGGACCATAGAAGTTCCAACAACAAGAACAGGGGAGCAGTCGTTGGGAATATCCTCAGCAGCCTCTTGCCTCCGAGGCCCACCGACGGAAAAAAGAAGCGGGGGTCTGTGGTGACGCGTACACGCTGACTGAGGCCCATTCTTAGAGGAGAAGCGAAGTGCTTTCCCCAAGTTGGAGCGGGCGTTGGTAGAGGTGGAGGTGCTGTGCTTCACGGGGTGCTGAGCCACTTGCGCCAGACCAGAGAGGGACGAGCCCAGATGTTGTGTGGCCGATGGCACAGAGGGCTGCTGAAGCTCCCCCTGGGACGTGGGCTTCGGTGAGACAGTTGCTTCAGGTATTCGGGACGCACACCGCGACGCGGGTGTAAACAATGGCATGGAGTGGCGTAGTTGGTGTGGAGCTGGAGGAGACGGAGATGACAGAGCCGGAGGAGAGGGTCAGGGTTCCTCCGTGAGAGGAGTAGGATCATCTTGGTCCAGCTGGGAGAATCTATTTTCCAAGTGAATGTAATGTTTAGGAGCGGAGCAGCGCCCTCGTCTGTCTTGACTAGTGATCAGCAACCAGGATTCAGGTGCGGATGGGGTGGAGGAGCCCTGAGCTTTGGTCTTGGCACCTTGCCGCATCCAGCGGTCGTGGATTTCCGGAGGAGAAATGGCAGCGGCAGGAGAAGTGGTTCGGGTCGAATATGACTGTGTCCATAAACAGCTCAGCCTCGCGGATCTGATACAGGTTAGAAATGCGTCCTTCATGCTCGGTAACTTTCTGAGCAAGGCGGGTGCAGCTGCCACAGGATGGTGAGGTGAGTGGAGCCATGATTGATAGCAAACTGTACGTGATGAACGCTGAGGAAACACAAATAGCTGTGGCCAGTAAAGGTGAATGCAACACAGGGCAGGTGTTGTTGTTAGGTGAGGGATGTAAGCGGTGGCACTCAGCAAGACTTACTCACAGCGGAAAAATGCAGAGTTATAAATCCCACACTAGGTCAGCAAGACGGGAAACAGGACTTACCGGCACAGGCCCAAAGAAAGGGCCTGTTGAGTTGGGGCTGCCTCCGGTAAGTGTATTGAACAGCCTGTACGGGAAGTTCAGTCCTCATTCAACAGTGTGATTCGGGGTCGATATAACAAACACCGGAGAAGTTGTCCTTCTACGGCTAGCTGTAATCTACTCAGGCCGGAGTAGGACATAGACACAGGAGAAGTGACAGCAACACCAACCACCAAGTTTACTATTTTAGAGGATAAGGTGTACCATGTGGTGCAGTTAACTCACAAAACTTTGTAACAGGTGTACATCCCTTTTTTTTGGACGGTACAAAACCTATAAAAGGTTATAAGCCCTTGTGTACTGGGCCAAGAGGAGTCTGGATGTGAGAGATCATGTGAGGTGCTGTCAAGTATGTCAATTATACAAACCTGAGACCCGTAAACCCCATGGAAAACTGCAGAAAACTCTGGTAACCAGACCGTGGGAAATGTTGGGAGTGGATCTCATGGGACCTTTTCCCCAGAGCTCACTTGGAAATCTCTACCTAAAGACCATGTTTGGGTCTGTACTCACCCTTACTCGAAAGCTGAAAAGTCTTTCACTGCCAAAATCGCCCCTTTTCAAAAGGCCCCTACTGAATTACCCAGAGAGCTGGGCTTCTAACCTACGAGGTGGTCTTGGATGACACGGGGGAAGACTTACGTGTCGTCAATGTGGCTCAAATTAAGACATGCTACCCCAGAGCCGAAGAGGTCGACAGGAAACAGCGCCAACATATCCTGGAGATATTTGAGGAGGACAGCGACAAGGAGGATTTTCCTGGATTCCCCAACTCTGTTTTGGTTGAGGCTGTGCAGCTGAAGCATAGGAAAAATAAAAACCCTCCTACGATCAGGCTTCTCCAAAAACAGACTTGACAACAAAACTAACCATCTTATATGTCGGGGAGAGACCTGGGTGCCACCCTTTGAAAATGAATAATAATAATAATAAAAAAAAACTCACGTGCCCACAAACTAAACCGTCACAAGCTGCATATTTTGTCTTTGATATTTTAACAGGAAAATGCGTAGTACTATTTATTTTTTGGTGTGTGTGTTTGTGGTTGTGTTGTGCCGAGATGCACTGTTCATGTGTGTCATTAAGTGCTGCTGAATATATTAGTTTGTAGTAGGCAGGAATTTTATAGTCCTGAATATAATAATTTGATGTGTGTATTTGATACTAAGTTCACAATTCGATGATCATATGTACAATGGCTTAAAAAGGGTCAAAGAGCTAAAATTATCATCAATTCATGGTAAAATAGCTAATATGTTTCATGTTTGATAAAAACGTGTGAACATATGTGGAAAATATTTACTTTGAAATATATCCAGAACTGTACAGTGAAAATGCATTAGTATACCATTATTGTATTTCAGTGATGTGTTGAAATTCATGTAAAAGTGGTAAATATGGCCGTAATAGATATTGATAATTCTGTGAAGTAACAGTCCTGTCTTGGCAAATGCCAAATGCATCCAAATGCCAAATGCCAAATGCCAAATGCCGTAATGCCAAATCATTATGACCACCTTAGACATGGACAGACAAGGAGAAGGAGGCCAAATCTCATTCCACAGACACTCCAATGTACGGAATGACCACCTGCTCCTTCCACACACCCAACTGCGCAGCCAACCATGACCGCACATTCAAATAAGTCTGCCAAAACATTATGACCACTCAAGCCATTACAGCAGGGTGTGGACTGCTATTGACGCGACACTAGCGGCCCGGCTGCAGTCCTGGTCTGTCTACCAACATAATGCGGGGTCTCAGACAAAATAATGACCACTCGGGCTGTTACCAGTACGCGGCACAAGCAGCATTGCCGCATTCAAACTTTCCCCTTGGGAATTTTCTAGTTATAAAGGCAATGCAACGCGATGCCTCTATATTGTTATTGTGCATACTTATTATAGAGGCAATGCAATGGGATGCCTCTATATTGTTGTTGCTCGTGTTTATTATCGAGGCAATGCAACGCGTTGCTTCTATATTGTTATCCTGCTCGTTTATTATAGAGGCAATGCAACGTGATGCCTCTATATTGTTATTGCTCGTGTTGCGCGCTACTTGTCCTAGAGTTCCTGAGCAATATGGACAATGTTATATCAAAAGGTGGGACCCATTTGGGAATGGTGTGCTATGACTTTTATAAGGGACTGATGAAACGGGGTGAGAATAAACGACAAAAAAGTGCGATTTTTCGTCCCATAGGAATGAATGGGAAAGCCAGAAAAAAGCACCAACATTCCGAAATCGCCTCGCTCGCTTTGCTGAATGTTTACTCGGCCATGCTTTGGAGTAGAGAAATTCGGAAAAGTTTGTACGAGGTACGACAAGTGTAGCTTTCTTTTCCACAAAACGGCATTTCTGTACCTGCTACGGTTTGGTCGCAGTCGCAGTTTACGTTTGGGTGAAAAAAATTGAAAAATATCGTTTACCATGCACTGTAAAAAAAAATCGTTACAAAACGGTACAGTTCTGGCAGCAGGGGCGCCATAAAAAATACTGTAAAATAACGGAAGATTACTTTCTCGTAAAAATACAGTTAGAAACATTTTCACATTTTAAAACAATTAAATCACCTAGAAATATAGTAAATAAATGTTGTATTACGAACAATAATGCTTAAATTTACAGAAATGTGCTGTTATTAATAGGTTTTAATGACATTAATTTATGGGAAGAGATTGTATAATAATTTATATTTGATGTAAAACAACAGTATATGACACAAAATAATGTGATTAATCTTTCAAAACATGTCAAAAAACTGTTGCAAAACTAGATATTTGGTTAGATTGCAAGAATTTACTGTTAATTTTAGAAAACATCAAATGGATATTTAATTGTTTTACGCTGTTTTTAACGTGTTTTAACGTATTTAAAAAAACTAATGCACTGAAATAAAAATACATTTGAATTAAATACTCGACAGCAACTAGTAAATGAGCTGCAATGCATTGTGGGAGTTCAGTGTTTTTTGGTTGATGTTACAACCATGAGTGTGGTGTGGCATTCAGTGTCATTCAGTTGTTGTGTAACTCTCGCTCGTTCACTGATGAGTGACTAGTTGCCGCTATTCTGAGGCAGTTAGTTAGCGTGAAAAAGTGAATGGCTTTGATCAGCATCCTTGCTCCGCACCGCTCTCTGCAGAGAGCTGCAACAGAGGAACGAAAGAGCTGCATGCGACTCCGGAGTCGTAGGTTGCCGACCCCTGCTCTATACAGTTGACGAGGTGTGGTGTCCATACTTGAACTACTTGTTGATCGTAGTGAAGTTGCAGTTTCTGAGCTGTAACCACCTGAAGAGAAAAACATTAACAGAAACAACAGAAAACAGAAAACATTAACAGAAAACATTAGCGGTTATTAAATAACAACAGCTAATAACAGTTTAAGAGGCAGGACCAGGATAAAGGTGCAAGAAGATACAGCATTTTCCAACACCACAGCAGTCACACGAGTCCCACTATAGTTGACACCGTTGCTTTGGGACAGACAAGCTTACAAGATCTCAGCATAACACACTACAAATAAAATACACACCATGCTGACAATACATGGGAACTAAATGAACAACATATTGTTGTTGGGGGAACTATTGTTACTGCTGGATACAAACTATTTTTTTTCTGTACATTGTGATAAAGTATCCTGTGTTCATCCTATAATCCCATCCCATCATTAGTTGTGTGTCATTTGCTACTGAATCTGAATCTAGAGAAGATAGTCCCAACTGATGATACTGATTTCTAAGCACACTGTCAATTTACTGCTGCTGATTGTACTATATTACACTAAGTTACAGGTAGGTTATGTTATTTTTCAGCCCATCTAACCCAAAAGAGTAGTTGTGTGCAACAGATGCATGTACTAACCAGAGAGGGGCATCTGGTCAGACTGTGTTACTGGACTTGTACTGGTACTGGCTCTGCTCCACTGTTGGTTGCTCTGGCTGCTTGGAGGACTGTCCAAGACATGTTTTTGGCTTTATTAAAGGACAGATAGTAGTAATATTTAAACACAGACATCACATAGCTCAATCTGGGTATATTATTACCTTACATAATTCTATCCTCAGTAGCCATTGATAAATTTTAAACTGTTCCTTTCTCAATATAATGCAGTACACAACTACTAACACCAACTATGAAATCAATGATGAACAAGGTGTAGTGTATAGTCATCACCTTTTTCAAAACATCAACAAAAATGTAGAGAAGATTCTTTGAAGTATAATTCATAGTAGAACTGCTGTATTGGACTGCATTAATTAGTACAGGTGGACCTAAAAGGAAGATTTTAAGTATGCACATTTTTTTTAATGTGAAAGTTTATTCTGTACAAACTGAAACACATACTTGTCTTTTTGAGCAGTGACGGACGTTTCCTGGCTTCAAGTGGTCTGAGGATAGAAAGGAGGTCACTCTCCTGCAGGTAGCTCAGGTCCTCAACTCCTAAACATTGCAGATGCTCCAGCAAAGGCTCAGGGTCTCTCAGTTTAGGCACTGATTTGATGAAAGACAGAAGCGGACTCTCTGCATCCATGACTAGGAGGACTAGAAGGAATGATAAATACTGTTACTGTCAGATTTTAATCTTTCAAACTCCAGTCAACAGTCAACAATGCTATGATTAAGTAAAATTACTCTTGTCCCACAAAGCGTGTACACATGCAAATGGTAATAATCTAGTTTCTGCTCAGGCTTCCAACATTTCATACTTGTTTCACTTCATACAATGCAAATGCTGGCACATAGGACATATCATGAGGTGTAACAATAAAGTATGCATGCTGGTCCTGCATCACAAGCATGAGCTCAATCTGTCTGAATTCAAGTGCGTCACCTTGGTTTAAACACAGAAAGACCCTTCTCGTACTGAGTGCCTTTCCACTGCATCTCGGTAGCTGCTCAACATTGGGTTCTTTGACAGAGGTTTCTCCTACTGCGGACGCACTGCTTCACTGTATAGTTCAGCATGGAAAGGAGTGGAGTTCTTAACCACCAGTTTATGCCATGAAATCAACTCTCACCACTTATCTGCAGAGAGAAAGAAAAAAAAAAGATGAATCATGAAATTTGCCAAAATCAAAATAAATGCTATTGGTTGTGAAAAAGTCGACCTGAACTGTGTTAGCAGATCTCCCCTCAATAAACTATAAGATGATCGTTAGCTTATCCTTTACATATTTTTCAGTATTGTTTTGAATTTCATGTTGACCACTGACTAGTGTTGCACCAAAATTAAAATTTGAAAAACCTTGAAAAAGGCAGAGTAGGTCGCTCCTCCTATATTTGTGAGAGGCAAAAGGAAGATGAAAATATTAGTTTTAAGAAAGAGTAACTGGTTGAAATAAACCATTACCAAATGTCAGTATCATTCATAAAACATTTGTTCTCTCTTCTTTGGAAGAAAATCCACTTAAAATGGCTTATTAGCGACACCTGCAAGTGGAAGAGTAGAAACAGTCTGTGTGGAAAGAAGACTTTGACATTTTGACACATTCCATAAAATCCAGCTTCCTATCCTAGCCAGAAATCATGCCATTTCAAGACACGCGGTAAAAGTTATGGCCAAAAAAATAGTGAAAATGTAGAAGAGGGTTAATAATCGATTATTGATCATTGTTGCAGCTCTAAACAAATGTTGTTCCTCTTTCTCTCTGCCTGTGTCAGTCAGTTCACAAAAGTAAACGTAATGACTCAGTGTTAAGTGCTAAGGTAACGTTAGCGTAAATAAAATAAAAAGTGGTTGGTCTGGCTGACTGCTAACACTCATAGATATATATCTATGACTAACACTGGCAGACGCCACGTGAAGACGCCGCTGCCGCCGGGCATACTTTTGTCATCGTAGTAAGCTAACATTTCAATTGACGACATGCTAGCGGATTGGTTTTGTCAACTGAGTAAAGTCAGAGGCATCGTGGTAAATGAAACTAATACTACTAAGCTTCAGTTTGATACTTGCCTTCTGCCTTCGTCCTTCCTCCAGCCTCGACATTAGCTGCTGTTTGCTCCAAGTTTCTGTGACCAAACGGGAACAGCCGCGTGGTGGTTGTTGACCTTGTTAAGCGTAACGTCAAAGACGGATGTTCAGTATCCCAACAGCCAATGGCATGTCTTCTTCTTCTTCTTCTTCTTCTTCTTCTTCTTCTTCTTCTTCTTCTTCTTCTCCAACCGTTTCTGTCGACCAATCCAAACGGGACCCGCGCTTTTCAAAGCACACACTCCAATGACATGTCGTCTTCACATTTTTGTCTTTTGTGTTTGTGCAGGGAGACGTTGGAGCAGTAATGTGTCTCCTGATTACACGTGTTTTGTTCAGACATGCTGTGAAATAATTCAAGACGTTGTGATTTACATTGGATTGTATATATATATATACACACACAATAGCCTACAGTGTTAAATAGTTAGTTTACTATTACTTTCTCAGTAATTTTAAATGATTTTTTTAAGTTTTAACTTTTGTTGAATTTTACAGTTTATTCCATTAAATAACAGATGAATATTTGTAAAATTACGATACATTTGTGAACATATTTTAACAATAAATATATGTATTTCTAATGTTTTTTGTAAAAGACAGAAATATCATATTTTCATGCTTATTTTCACAGTTACAGTTATTTCAAATCGCAGTCTCTTTTCGTTGATTGTCCAAATTGTTTCTGTTTTTAAAATACGGAAATAATCTTGAAAAATAAACAGTAAAATTCTGTTATATTACTTTTTTTTCTTCTTTTTTTTTTACAGTGTGGGACCCTATGGCCGCACTCTAATCGCACTCTTGTGAGAAGAACTAAAGTTCTTATGTGAGCTGTAAGAGAGCAGGGATTGGCGCATTGGAGCTCACAGCAATGGAGGAGCAAGGAGGATCTCATAGTGATAGCATTATATAGGGAGTAAAGGGGTCATTTCAGCCAATCAGGCCCAGCTGTAAGTAAACATGAGCAGTTATTGGTCGTCTGTTTGTTGTTTGAGTTTAAACTTGATATAAATAGTGACTGCAGCTTTGATCTGTCTTTTCTCCCAACTGCTGCTCAAGGTAAGAACTGACATATAGAAATGACAGAAATTACTTCTTTTGCTGGTTCTACATGACGACGATTCTTGAAACTACAGTCACAAATCATGATGTTCACTTACATGATTGTTTAAACTGTGGTAAAAATGTAAATCTGTGTACTTAATGTGTAATGTCTGTATGTGAAGAGTGTGTCTATCAGTTTGAACCTTTTCCATGTTAAAGCAGTGCTACTGCATTTATGATCTTTTCCTACATGACAATGATTTGAAAGTATTGTGAAGTTAGTCTTTCTCTGTGTTTGTGTTTAATCTCTGTTTAATGTGTTTAACATATAATGAAACTGTTTATTTTTTGCTCTTGGTTGGACAGATACTCTTTAACATGGATAGCAAGCCGAATGTGTGGATTATTGGCAGCTCCATAATTGCCAGGCTACGGCGATATATAGAAGCCCAGGGCCTGGACTTAAATTTCATGCTGCCCTGCACAGTGACCTCGGATGGCAGAGGAGGCAGGAGATGGGACCACCTCCTCCCAGTCATTCGGTCCAAGATTGCCTCCAGTGTTGCTCCCCCAGACATTTTGATGATACACCTGGGGGGAAATAACATTGGGGCACACCAGAGTCCATCTTCTTTAAACCATGAAGGAGGATTTACTAAGGGTTCAACACCATCTTTCGGGGACACTGATCCTCCTCTCCCCGCTGGGAGTGGAGGGGTCAGGTAGCCCTATCTGGCTATGAGCTGGAGAGGACCCGCAGGTGGATAAATGGAGCGATGGCTGGATTTGGCTCTGAAAACGACACCATGTCTATCCAACACAAAAACATTCAATTGAAACACTTGTGTAGGGATGGGGTGCATCTGAATGCACAGGGAAATTTGATACTGTTTCAAAACATCTTTGAATCACTTCAGATGACACTTGAACAGTAAAGATTATCACTGTTCAATTGTCATCTGAAGTGATCCATGGATGTTAAAGTAGTATGATTAGGATATGTATATAGTTATTATGCCTTTAGTGTAGTCCCTTAGGCAAATGTTTATTGATAAAATGTTCATTTTTGTTATTTTATGACTGTTAATCTGTTTGAATGTCTGTTTGAATTGAACGTCTTATTTGTTCACAACTTAGTGTTTGATTAAAGTTGTAAGTTGTTGTTCTGATTCTAATGAAAGTCTTGGTCTTTTCTCAATAGTTGCAGCAGTGTAATATAACACAGTATTAGTTCAGTGTTGCCCAGCACAAATTTAAGGTACCAGTAAAATTTACAGTTCAACATTGGCCATCTGACAGCTTTTTAATTCCTTCAGAAATTAACATTTCTACACACAGGATATGAACATTTTATGAGGACCATCCAATGTAGGACAAAATAAAGGATAATTTATCTATTGCTCAAACGATTAATGATTAGACTTTATTGACTCCAAGGGAAATATAAAATAAAATAAAACGAGGATTAATGTGTAGGAGATAAAGTCAAAAGTAAGCCAGAGAGGGATCCGTGGCGTAAGTGAGAAGGTACTTTTAAATATTAGCGCATGCTCAGAAACTACATGGCGCCGATCCCTCACCGATAGCGATGGCTGCCAGAGACAGTGACGTCTCGGCGCCCTGTGATTGGGTGATCGATTAGGCAATCATTGGTAGCTGAACTCTGATTGGACCATGGGCGGTGTTTCTCTTCAAATCAGATATAAGTCCCGAGCGCAGCCATTGACCTTCCTTCTCTGACTTTGTCTGAGGTAAGAGGTGCTTCTGTTTTATAGGTAATATATATAGCTATGTGTTTTTGAATTCATGATATTACTAATAATTACTCGGTTACAACGCGGATAGACGTGGTGGTTAACGTGTGCGTTATAACTGTGTGATACTGTGTGTCATTGCTGTCGTAAGTTTAACTGGAATATCTATGTTTAAAGAGTGAGTTTCCTCAGTCACTGTACGTGAACTTGAACGAAAGATAAAATGGCGGCAGCTGTCCGCTACAGCATAGCTTGTTGGTAGGTACTGAAGAAGCTGTTTTCATTGCACCATTTTCTGGACAAGTGAGAAATAGCAGAGAGAATATGTCCTACATCTAAACGGCATTAACTAAGGAAGATCAGTAAGGACGTTGTGTGCTATTTCATGCTATTTCCACCGCTAGTAGTCCACGAGTGGCTAATGGCTAGCACCGAACACAGAGGGTAATTAGCATTAGCGTGGTTTACAGTTGTTGACTGAGGCTAGTAGGCTAATGAGCTAACGCTACCACATGTAGCCCGGTTTGTAGTGAAGCATTACTCAGAACAGTGGAGCTTGATTCGGATGTGAAAATGTTTTTAATCTTTTCTGTGGGAGATAGCTGTGTGCATGATGTGCACATTATTTACGTGTGACATTTTGCAATGGGACAGTGATTGAAATGCTTGGTGTTCTCATCTTGTGCCAATATGTCTATATATATGTGTGTGTGTATATATATATGTGTGTGTGTATATATATATATATATGTGTGTGTATATATATATATATATGTGTGTGTATATATATATGTGTGTGTATATATATGTGTGTGTGGTTTACAGTAAGCTAGTGAGCTAATGAGCTAACGCTGCCAACATGTACCCTGGTTTGTAGTGAAGCACTATTCAGGACAGTGAAGCTTGATTCGGATGTGAAAATGTTTTTAATCTTTTCTGTGGGAGATAGCTGTGTTCATGATGTGCACATTATTTACGTGTGACATTTTGCAATGGGACAGTGATTGAAATGCTTGGTGTTCTCATCTTGTGCCAATATGTCTATATATATTTGTGTGTGTGTATATATATATGTGTGTGTATATATATATAGCTTCATGTGTTAAAATGATGTAAATCTACTCATTTTGTGCTTTCTGTGTGTGTGTGTGTGACAGAGAGTATGAGTTTTTGTGTATACATTTGCAGTGTGGCAATTATTTAAATTTTCTGTGTTCTTATCTTGTGATGCCTGTGTGTGTATATATACCTATGCAATGTCAGCAGGAATATCATTTGATTTCCGTGTTTTATGCTATTAGCGCTATGAGTGGCTAATGACTAGCACCAAACACATAATGCTAATAGTAGCTGAGTGCTACTTTTTAAATGAGAGTAAAGTGACATGAACTGATCTGGTTTTGGCAGTCTGAACAGCTTCACCAAGACACATCATAGCAACACATTTAATGGCTGATCACTTTATGGATCTGTTGACTGTGTGTTTAAGCTGCTGTGGTGACAGTTTGTAACTGCATGTACCACAATGTGCACATTATTTTCATATGAGTGTTGGTGGTGAGTGAACTTTAGGTAAAGAGAAGGGAAAATGGCGCCCTCTGTCCCTGCTACGCCAGAGCTTTTTATAGCGCTATTTTCTAGACAAGTGGGAAGTAACAGAAATTAAGTCCTACATCTAAATGGCATTAATTAAGAAAAGCCATTTGTGTGCCATTTCATGCTATTGTGTGCCATTTAATGCTATTTCTACTGCTACTAGTGTACTAGTGCAACCAGTGATTAATGGCACATATGTTAATTAGCTACCCACTACGTTTAGCTGACCTCGTGTGTGTATGTGTAAAAATTTGTGTTAGGAGGTTTACAGTTGTTAACTGAAGCTAGTAGGCTAGTGAC
Organism: Mugil cephalus; assembly: GCF_022458985.1. NCBI lineage: Eukaryota > Metazoa > Chordata > Actinopteri > Mugiliformes > Mugilidae > Mugil > Mugil cephalus. Next base: position 46,112 of record NC_061773.1, on the reverse strand, counting down.
CTAATGCTACCAACATGTAGTTTGGTCTATACTGGTTCAGGACAGCAGAGCTTGATTCATGTGTGAACATAATGTAAATCTACTCTTTTGTGTGGAGGATGTTTTTCCCACAGCTGCTGTGTTCACAAGACTTTGCAATGTGACCTGATGTACATGCTATATGTGTGTGTGTGTGTGTGTGTGTGTGTGTGTGTGTGTGTGTGTATACCTCCAATGTCAGTATGAATATCATTTATTATGGGTGAATACACTTCATATTGCTCTGAAATTTATCATCACAACACACCTCTCACTGTTGTAAAGGTTGATAGTTCACAGCATTATTTGCATATGTATATGTGTGGTTTACAGTTGTTGACCAAGGTTAGCAGGGTACTGAGCTAGTGCTACAATTATTTAGCCTGATTTGTAGTGAAGCACTATTCAGGCCTCGGGTCAGTTGCTTATGTATTTTTTTATTTTTTATTTTTTTGGTTTTAAAAATATCTGACGTAGGCCAAACATTTTTGTTGGACTAAACACACAAGCAGTTTGCGCCACCACCTTAACCACAAGCCTGACATGGAATATCAAGAGTGTAAGAAGTTAACTTCAGTGTTGTCCACATCAGCAGGCAGTGCTTTCATGTGAATAGGTTTTTCTCACAATGACATAAATGCACTGAGGCTTATAAATCCATACTGTGCTTTCACTTGTCACATGTAATTACCACCAACAATACTTTAGTTTTGCAACAACACATGAAGACTCTATGAAATATGATGGATAGTTGCTGATTAAATATCAGCACAGTTGACATGAGTAGTTGACCACTGTGGTGAAATAACAGTGAGCACTGGTCAAAGTGCCCTGGCTCTTAGACCTAAATACCACATGTTCTTCAGAGAGAGTAGAATGCATTGAGTGATGGCTGCTTCACTCCAACATGAGACATGTGATCTGATTTGCCGTTTGCAGATACTGGCTTTCACTGCTGTGGCTTGGCTTGACTGAGACAACGTGAATAATGAACTGTCGTTACTGTGGGTTTTAGTTTTATATTGTTTTAATTTACTGAGCAGCAGTGTGTGGTTGTATCAGCAAACACCAGTATTAACAGTACTTTACTTTTTTTTTTTTTTTTTTTTTGCAAAACGCTTTTGGACTGTGATATCGAGAGGAGACCGATAATCCATCGTTCCTGTGGCATCTTGAACACTTTACACATTATATTAGTACACTACACACTGTACATTACATACCACATACATATTTTTCATACTTTTTTAACACACCCTCTCTTTTGAGATGCCAAGGAAAGGCAGGAGGTCCCAGGCGCAGAAGGCCCGGTGGAGGAGGGTGGACCTTGCTGATGTGGCGGAGGGACTCCTGGACGATGCAGTGTGTGGCTCTCCACCTCCCCGGGTATATTTTGTTATTATAGTGAGCAGGAGAAATACAGAACTGATCTCTGACACTCTTTCATGTACACTACTGTCTTCTGTGATGTGACAGATCATTTCAGTGGACTTTTTATTTCAACAATAAGGAATCATGCTACTTTATGTTTCATAAACTCGTGTTTATGTGTTTGCAGGTGGCTGAGCCTGTCGCAGGACACTCCTGCAGGGACGACGATGGATCCACCCCCTTACACTCTCCTGTGTACAAGGTATAGTGTGTTCCTCTGTTATGGATCTACAGTGTATATATGATTTTATGTCACACAGTGGTACTATTGAGCATCATCAGATGGCCAGGACGTCTTCACTAGCCAGGACAACAGATGATGGACCCCGCTGCTCCAGCTCAGCTGAGAAGGTATGTGTTGTTGTGTCTCATTAGTTTTTATTTCACCACAGGCCATGAACAGTTCACAGTTCACAGGCCACTAATCATTACAATCTTCTATCAATGAAACACACACTGCCAACAAATATGCAGATATCCAACATTTTGAGACTGATTAAGTTTTCACTGTGCTGCGTAAGTGTATATAGATGTGCTACACCAAAGACAATGGACCTTCCCGCTCCCGTTCAACTGATCAGGTCAGTCTTTTTCATGTGTACTTGAGGTTAGATTGACAAAATATACTTTGAGTTTTCTGAAGTTGGTGAAAGTGTCATCACAAAAGAATAAAGAAATGAGATGTGAATGTGACCTAAATAAAGACTCATTTACTTGGATTACATTGGATTACATGGTATCCGCGTGGTCTTAAAAAGTCAACATCATAACGTAACTACAAAACAGAACTTAAGTCCCTGTGAAGCCCCGTGTGTTAGAGTGTAGCATAGCAGCAGAAAAGTTGGTGGAACCCTACAGCATCACTTGAGTTTTCTTTGGCCAAGTTGTGCTAATATAGCACTTACTAATGAGTTAGTTACTAACGAGCTAGCAGGCTAACGACTCAGACTGTGAGCTGAATATTATCCTTGACATTATAAGCTGTTGCCATACACTAACGTTAGTTATACATTTAAAGCTGTGGTTGCCAGCAGCGCCATGACTGAGGAGCGGCTAATCAGTTAATGCTTTGTATAAGATGGGTGAATACAAATTCAACAATGTGTTGCAAAAAAGAGGCTTCCTTTGTTTGTAAGTCAGGTTAAGCATTTTGTATTCCAATGTGACAGAACTGTGAATATATTTATATATTTAGCAAGTCATTCCGGACCTTCTTTTTGCCAGTATGGATGTGAAATGGGTCTTAAATTGTAAGCATTATGGTCTTAGAAAAGTCTAAAATTGGACTTGTTGAAACCTGCCAGTACCCTGGATTATTTGTGGCGATGACATCATAACACATGTGAATAAACTTGCTAAACTCTCAGTGTAAAAGAAGATTTCACCTTATTTTCAACCAAACACAGGCAGAGACTCTACTGGGCAGCAAAGGTAAGTTTGAGGTAGGTTCACATAAACACCACATCAACCCGTATTTGGTCTGTGAGAGCAACTCATTCACAGAGTGATGAGAGGTACACAGAATTTTCTAGAAATCATCAGTGTACCTGCAATGCTCTCACATTCCTGGCCTTCCACTCTGAAGGCGTGCAGCTCACCACAGCTGACCTTGACAGAGTTCTGGAGCAAGCAGACCAACTTTACACAACCATCAAAACCATTCTTCAGCTGGAGAACAGATTTGTCAACGACCACCTGACCATCGAGGAAATGCCACAGCAAGTGGAAACGGAGACCAGTGTATACGGTTCAAAGACGAGACATGTCAATTCTGTTGTCCGAGGCATATTTATAATAAAAAAAATAAATAAATTTTAAAAAGTACAATTTGTTACTCAATTCTCCCCACTTTACTTGCTCATATGAGTATTTACTGTAAGAAATGAACATTTAAGGAGCTATTTAGCTCAAAAGTACAAAACTGTCCTTCCTGAATAACGTCCGGTACAAAATTATGCTAAAAATGTCAAAAATCTTAATAAAGGCATTAATGATACACTGGGGCATAATCGTGTTGGTGTTTGTAATGACACCTACAAATATAGTAACGACACTAAGCTCATTTACATTTTTATTCAAGAAATACTTTTGTCCCCATTTTTGGATTCTCAAATGTCCTTCCTGTGTATCACACATAAAGTGGCTATATGACCATATTTGGATTTGGACAGCCATGTTACAGGGTGTTGGATCAGCCAACAGATTCTGAAGGACCCCAAAAGAGAAAACAATGTCAGTAAATCTCTCTTAAAATGTTGATATTTTGACCTTTTCGCTCAGTGGTACGTGATGTATCACCATGATGTGTCTTTCTGGATAACGCTAATAACACAGTTATAATTTTTTAAATTTTAAAATGACCTATTTCATGTGAAATATGACATTGATGTGTTGAAGATTAAACTAATGTTTTACACAGTAGACCCAGTTAGTGCCTGAAGTTTTCCTGAAGGAAAAACAGTTGTTTTGTCCTTCCTGGGTAACGATATGTCCTTCCTGGATAACAAAGGTATTCTGTTACCCAGGACATGTCCTCTGTTAGAAAGACTGGACATGTTAATCAATTCAGTAGCTGTAGGTTTTTAGACATTGATTTGATCTTGTACTGTTGTTCTTCTATTATTATTAATAGCAGCTGATTTAGATTTTTTTTTTTCACTTTTAAAATCCTTATACGTCTTTGACCCATACACCGTACACATGGCAGTGTCGGATATGGATACCTAAAGGCTGAAGAAACCTGCCCTGAAAAAGACAGTGGTGGTTGACCCTTGCCACCCGCATCCAGTGTCTGTCTAAAAATGTCAGCCATGCCTTCCTCATTGTAGCCCCTGAGTGCATTGCTGTCTTCTGTGACAGATCAGGGAGATATGGAATGTTTGATTCTCACTCGAGGAGTGAAATAGGTTTGCCCCAGCAAGGTGGAACAGCCATCATGATGACTTTCACTCACCTCAGAGACCTGATCAGTCACTTGTACAAGGTGTTCCGAAACCGTGGTGATTTTGCCACCTATGAGTTTGTGCCGGTTTCGTTTGAAGTTGTGTACACCTCAAGGGAGCCTGCCAATCAGCCAGCTGATGTGAGCAGTGGGCAAAGATCTGCAACTGCTCCACCTCAAGAAAGTGATGGATCTGTATTGAACATTCATTCCGCTGTTCCAGAAACACACATTGAAGAGGAAGCCCCCACACAAGGACATCTACAGAATGTTGACCTAAATGTGGGAGCTGATATGACAGCTGAGACCAGTCAACAAATACAAGCTATATCCGAGCTAAATAAACAGAGGAGACGAAGAGCAATGCGCAGAGGACGTAAATGTCAGTTTCCACATGTTCCAAGTGAAAACACAGAAAGACAAAACAGAATCCAACGTGAAAAAGAACTGTACTCCAGTAGTTTGCAATTTCGTATGAACAAGGCGAAAGCTATGAAGAGGAAATATGCCCTGGACTTTTGCTACCGCACACTCAAGCTACTGTCAGTGAAATGTCACACGCAGATCCTCATGTTCAAAGTAAGAAGAAAGAATACTTCGTTAGAAGATATAATTCAGAACCTGCATTTCAAAGCAGACAGAAAAATTACACGAGCCAGAAATATAACAGAGACCCTCATTTCAGAATGGCCATGAAAACACAGGTCACAAAACATTATGCATGTGTCGAGGAATACCGGCGTGCAAAAAAGCATGCTTTACACTCAAGGTATTACAGTCATCCAGATTTTAGACTCCGTCATAACCAACACTGTAGCCAATACAGAAAAGACAGATTTGCCAGAACTGCGACATCACGCATGTATTACAAGGTGCAGCATGCATTTAGCATAAAGAGGAAATACAGGCAAATTGGAATCCACTCTAAACCTACTCAGCAGTCTCGAATTCGACCCCAGCCTGTCCACAACCCTCTGATGGAAGCATGTGTCTGATGAATGCATGTGCATTCCAGGAAAGAATTTCTCAAGGACCCACACGTGTGCATGTATGCCACAGAGCTCTTCTACAATCAAGTCAAATATGAAATATATGAATATGAATATATGAAATATGAAATACTCATAAATGACGAAATCTCCATGGTTTCCAAAGATCTGTTTGTGTACATCCACTGGAGATTTCAGCAGATCAAAGCAAATGAAACCATTAGCAGTAGGAGACTTTTATCAGCTGCCTCCAGTTGGAAAAGCCAAGCCACTGTGTGTTTTCGAGGAGGATGCCTTTGATCTGTGGAAAGGATGGGATGACCGCCCATTTGCGAGAGCTCTTGAACCGAATCCGCACTAAGGAGAAGGCGGAGGCTCTGGAGGACCACGACAAAGCGTTCCTCATGCAGTCTGTCGCGGATGCCAAAGATTGGCCATTCGACGTCCTGCACATCTTTGCCACAAACAAGGAGGTTGACACACACAATTCTGCGACTGTAGTGTCCCTCCATTCCAACATTGTGAACATTGTGGCACAGGACTACAGAAAAGACCTGACGACGGGGGAGATGAAAATCCACCTGCAGGCCATCAAAGGAAAAAGGAGAGACCTGCCAAACACCATCCAAGCTGCAGAAGGAGCACGTGTGATGCTCACTAGGAACTTGGACGTTGAGGAATGGAATGGTCAACGGGACCTTTGGAACCATCGCCAACATTGTGACCAACGCACCAGAGGATCCGACTGTAGTGAGGCTCCTCGGACTGCAGCTGGACAACCCGACTGCTGGACAGAATTTTAGGAAAAAGATTCGAGGATCATCGGACAACCTGGTCTACATTGAAAGATCCGAGGAGACCCAAAGGAAAGGAGTCCTGTGCAGGCAGTTCCCACTGAAGTTGGCCTTTGCATGCACTGCTCACAAATTGCAAGGCATGACGATGCAGTCGGCAGTAGTATCTCTGAAGAATGTTTTTGAGCCTGGAATGGTCTATGTTGCTGTGAGTCGAACAACCTCCCTCCAAGGACTCCACATCACCGATTTTGACGTCAAGAAAATGCAGAAAATTATGCAGATTCTGCAATCAAGACCGCAATGGAAAGCATGACTCGAGCAACATTTGACCAGATGAGACCACTGCTGCATCGAGCCAAATCAGTGGAGCAAACCGTCCCAACACTGACGGTCATCCATCACAATGCTCAAGGACTGCCTACTTACACTGAGGATGTCAACACGAACTCAGGCTCGCGAATGTTTTGTGCATCACAGAAACACACTTTTCTGGATCCTCTGTTTCCCCACACTTCAACTTGAAAGGATACAAGATGTTTACACGGAACAGACACGTTTCCTACACCAACTACACGGGCATGGCCAAAAAAGATGGAGGTGGAGTTGCGGTGTACTACAGAAGCGATCTCCAAGCTGAGGTCAGGCAGTACATGCAAAATGTGACCGACCTGGAATTTGCTGTCATCAAAGTTCAGACTCCAGTGACGGCAGTAATCGCAACTGTGTACAGACCACCACATTACAACCTTCAAAGGTTTGTACCCAATATGGAAAGCCTCTTGGACGCCTTGGCAATGATGGACCACCAGCCTGTTGTTGTTTGCGGAGATTTCAACGAGGACCTTCTGGGTAAAGGAAAGAAAACGATTCACAACATGTTTGACTCCCGAGGATACCGGCAACTCATCACTGTGACAACTACAGAAAAGGAGACACTGCTCGACCACATTTACGTGTCCCTACCAGATGCCTGCATCCAATCAGGTGTACTGCAGACTTAATACAGTTATCACAACCCAGTGTACTGTGTAATAAAGTAAATGGAAGTGGCTGCTGAGCGGGCTGTACAAGCCAGCAGCTTTCACCTCTGGATGTTGTGCAAGTTCCAGCCGCTGAGCTTCAATCTCCTGGATGCTCTCTGGATATTTCGCGTTCACCAGCTCCTGAGCGGGCTATACAAGCCAGCAGCTTCAGTCTCATGGATGTTCACGTCTCCAGCTGCTGAGCGGGCTATACAAGCCAGCAGCTTCAATCCCATGGATATTTCACCACTCCAGCTGCTGAGCGGGCTATACAAGCCAGCAGCTTCAGTCTCATGGATGGTCTCTGGATATTTCATTTCTCCAGCTGCTGAGCGGGCTATACAAGCCAGCAGCTTCAATTTCATGGGTGGTCTCTGGATATTTCATTTCTCCAGCTGCTGAGCGGGCTATACAAGCCAGCAGCTTCAATTTCATGGATGGTATCTGGATATTTCATTTCGCCAGCTGCTGAGTGGGCTATACAAGCCAGCAGCTTCAATCCCATGGATATTTCACGACTCCAGCTGCTGAGCGGGCTATACAAGCCAACAGCTTCAGTCTCCTACGCATGTTCTCCAGCTGCTGAGCAGGTTATACATACATACTGTATAAGTACACATATTACACATTTGAGTGTTCCATATTCTACCATGTCATTGGATATCCTGTTTTCCCCTTCATTTTGATTCATCCTTAATATTTAATTTCAGATGGGACAGGATTTTGTACTTCTGGTTTCCCTTTCCTCCCATCTCTGCATTCCAAACCATTGATTGTATTTCCCTTTTTAAGATATGGTGCGAACAAATAAACTATATTGAAATTAAACGTATTGGGTTACATTATCTCCATTTAGCTGTTGTAAATATTTTTCTTCTGTTTATCTGCTTACCTTGGTTCATATGTTCAGTTGTACACTGACTTAGTCCTTCCCACACTATGCCTTTATTTGAGTCTTTCATATTCTATCCTATCACTGGATTTCCTGTTTTCCCCACATTCTCTTAATGTTTCTTTTCAGATGGATCAGGACTTTGTACGGAGCTTTCAGGTTTCCCTTCCCTCCCATTTCTGCATTCTAAACTATTCATTGTATACCCCTTTTAAGATATGGTGCAAATAAATAAACTATACTGAAATGAAACGTATTGGGTTACATTATCTCCATTTAGCTGCTGTAAATATTTTTGTTCTGCTTACCTTCGTTCATATGTTCAGTTGTCCACTAACTTGGTTCTTCACACATTATGCCTTTATTGGAGTCCTTGATATTCTGTCCTGTCACTGGCTTTCCTGTTTTCCCCACATTCTCTTAATGTTTCTTTTCAGATGGGACAGGACTTTGTACGAAGCTTTCAGGTTTCCGTTCCTTCCCATCTCTGGATTGTAAATTATTGATTTGCCTTTTTTAAGACATTGTGCAAATTAATAAACCACACTGACATTAAACATATTGGATTAAAACTTGTCTATTTTGGCTGTTTAATTGTCCGATCTGCTTCGCTACTGAGCATATTATACTAGCCATTAGCATATTGTTGTGTGCATTGATGATGCCATGCCCTGTGTTAAAGATGTTCTTAGTATATTCAGTAAGTTTAGGGCTGCAGCAGATACAGGGACAGGACAGGCAGTGTCTATAGTGAGGACAGAGTACAGGTGACAGGATAGAGACAGCAGTTCCAGTGAGAAAGATGCAGGCCAGATGAGAACAGGAGGTACTAAGTAAAGCTGAGTGGATACAAGGAAGCTATGCAGCCATTTCTCTCTGTTGTAATTTGCCTTCATAACATGTTTTTCTAATTTTAATTTCTTTATCATGATAAACATTACAGTAACAAACTGTTTTTTTCTTCTCAATGAACAGAGCAGACCATGACGACTACATCAAAGAAACAAGAGTAATGGCAGCAGCTCCAGAGTATTAGTCCATGGGCCAGAGCCCAAAATTTCAAATATCAGTCAAAGGGACGAAGGCTACCTATATTTTTTGGATAGATATATGTCTGTAGATAATTTTTTTGTATGATAGCCTTTCCAGGTGAGTAGCTAAATATTGGTTATCAGCTCATGAAGTTAACCACCCCCTAAGGAAAACTGTGTGTTAGACGCATGTGCGTAATCTGTTTTACCCTCATGATTAGGACTTTTCTCAATGTTCAATAATTTTGTGTTTGGTATCATTTTAAAGGGGACCTTCTTTTTTTTTTTTTTTTTTTTTTTTTTTTTAGGAGTAAATGTTTATATTTAATAACTATAAAAATGCAATTTGGGCACACTGCAGTTTGCTCTTTCGTCCCGAGTCTCAGTGTTGAAAAATTGCAGCCTATGTAATTTTCACACTTTCAAAATTTGTGACTAGATTCAACACTCTAGCGGTCGCTTTTGGGCCACAGGCTGTATGTTTGACACTTCCTTTTTTTTTTTTTTTTTTTTTGTCTGCATTTGTCTGCATAGTTGAACATCACAGGGTGTCAACATTATATGAGGTTGATGCAGTTATATTCTTGCAGCTGAAAGCTTTATTACTTCAGTGCGTGAGTGTGACCATCACCAGCCCTCCCTGAGAACTGTCCTGTTGATCTTTATTGAGTGTAGTGACCTTGTGTGGCAGGGAGGGCAGTGCTACACCTCAGTGGATAGAGGGGGGGAACAAAGGAATGAAAAGATGTAGAAGGATGGACAGTGGAGGAGATACATGTGGTGCTAGTAGGAACTAGTGGAGTGCAGGGTTCTGTGCTTCCCAAGTCACCTCACTCAAGTATGACTGGGTACAGTCATCTCTGGAGAGATGAGAGAGTCCAGGGGGGGGTAAGGGTGTCCCAATGGAAGGAGAGAAGTCTGCCATAGGGCACGTAGTGATAGAGTGAAAACAATAATCCAGCCCTTAATAGCCGGGACTCATCAATTCTTTTTGATGTGATCCAGCACGGGCTGGCAGGTGACAACACACATGCATGTGGGCATTCCCTAAATATGAGTGAGACCATTACCAGGGCCCAGAATCAGGTCAGAAGCCCCAGCGCCCGAGAACCTCCACCCCAGTGTGGGGTGCATGGGTGACAGGACCAGAGATCCACCGTAGCCACGGGGCAAGCCACACCCCAGCGCAGATGGCGAGCGATGACCAACACCCCCAGACCGACCAAGCGAGCACAAGTCGGTGCAGGCCAGAGCAGCCCCCCATACCCCCCACACCCCCCAGCCACCGCAGCCCGTCCACCCACCGCCGCCAACACCCCCCCCAAAGACCCCACCCCCCACCCGCAGGGCAGCCATGGACACCTCTCCAGCCGAGAGGACTCCCCCAGGAGCCCAGCAAAGCCCCCGCAGACGGGCACCGGCCCAGCGCCCAACCAGGGACGGGCCATCCGAGCAGGGGGGCCGGGGAGCCGGCCCCATGCCCCTGGCGCACCCGGGCCAGGGAGACCACGGGAAGAGAGAACCCCCATCCGCCAGGGAGAGACCCCAGCCCCCCATCGAAGGGAGAGGGGAAGCACCAAGCCACCACCCGAACCAGTCGATACCGGAACAACCGGGTACCCAAGGAAGCCGCCACGAACCCGTCGCCACGCAGCACCAGGAGACAAAGCCAGGCCAAGAGGACACCAGAGAACCTAGGTAGATACCCCTACCAATGGCCGTGGAGCCACAGACCGCCAGCCCAAGATCCCCCTGCTAGCGGAGGACCAGGCCCTCCAAGCCGTGCCAATGGATAATGAAAAGTGACAGTGTCCCTATTACTGTGCTTCCTCAGTCCCTGATGAGGAAGCAAGCCCCTACACCGTGACCCTGTGACCCTGGATGTGGTGTGGTGCATTAAGACGGAGGGGGACCTTCTAAGCTTCCATTTAAACCCAGTTGTGAACCTGTCTGATAAATATGGAGGTCACTGCAGCTCATCAAACCATCAAAAGCATACATTTTTTCACATTTTACGCCTAAACTATGGTCTTTCTTTTATTCCTGTAGGACATAGGAACATCAGAAACACAAAACATAAGTATCACAACATTCACCTGACTATAAGGTTTCAGAAAATATATAACATGCCCATATAATTTCATTGTGAGAATTCAAGATGGCGTCGGAGTCCATCTTTACCCATTTTTTAACTTTTGATCTTGACAACGCAGATGGTTATGTAATACCTCTTTTTGTATGTTTACAAGGGCGGGAAGTTCATTTCCAGGGTTATTTTTGAGATACAGGGTCAAATTCAAGGTCACTTGAAGGTCAAAGGTCAAATTTGGAATTATACTGTGCTCCGGTTAGAAGTAACCCCAGTCCACCACAACAGAAAGAAGCAGAGCCCAGGTAAATATCACTCCACCACTGCTGTTCTATCAATGATCACAATCAAAAACAAACAAAGCAAGGTTTGTTTTACTTCTATGATTATTCTATCAACACATACATTCACTTCAATTACCGTATTTTCCGCACTATAAGGTGCACCTAAAAACCTCCAATTTTCTCAAAATCTGACACTGCGCCTTATAATGCGGTGCGCCTTATATATGACCAAAGTTTTAAAATAGGCCATTCATTGAAGGTGCGCCTTATAATCCGGTGCGCCTTATAGTGCGGAAAATACGGTATATATAATTTGCTTCAGATGTAGTACTGTGGAGTGTGTAAGACTGTTTTAGTGGCTATCTAGCAAGAACTGAAAACTTACACTAACGTTAGCCTTGCTAGCATAATTTTAGCTAGAAAATTATGATGTTTGATGCAGCAAAATTTTGCATTCAGGAATCAGAGTATATCCTAAATATATTTGTAATGTACACCAGCGGTCCCCCACCTTTTTTGCACCATGGACCGGTTTAATGTCCGTCAATATTTTCACGGACCAGCCTTTAAGGTGTGGTGGATAGTTACAGGGCTTTCCACAAGCGCAGCTGATGGCCATATAGCCCACTGCAAAATTAAGTCCAGCCGGTTACTTTAATGACTATTATTTTTATAGCCTCCAAGCTCTAAATATTAATGTTCGATTTTAATAAAATTTAATGTTTATCTAACTTACTGACAATAATGTAAAATGGAACCGCATTCATTTAAGTTGCGATTCGCGCTGTTTGTACCGATAATCACAAATTACTCTGATCACCGCCGACTTCATTGAACAAGAGAGAGAAACTCATCCGTGTGTGTGTGCGCGCGTGCGCGCGCGCTCAGAGGCGTCAGTAGTGTGTCGGCGTCGTTGGTGGGGACAGAGATAATGCTTATTTTTTACCGCTTTCACCACCCCGGGCGGCTCGCCTTTGGTGCGCGCCCCTCCCCTGGGGCGAGGAGAGTGCGGCCAATTGCAGCTAACAACTGTAGCATATGAAGCTACTTGTCATTTTCACACACATAATGTCACTTTCGCGTAAATTCTCTTTTGTCTTACAACCAAAAGACATGCATTCATGTGTTGACTGTCCTTGCATATAACCACCGAATGCATGGCCACCTGAGGTCAAACCAGAAACAGAGTGTCCGACCATTCCAGCATCGCTCGCTGTGTTCCTGTGCTATCTACTCACAGACTCTAATGATCCTGTTCATGCAGCCCAGAGAGTTAAGCGACTTCTGCAATAATTTGGCCAAGACATAGTATATGCAGTGACATGTGGAAAAATCAAGCCTTCTAAGCACATTGTTCTGCCATTCAGTGTCCAGTCATTAACAGGAAGTGTGGAGTTGATAAACATTCTCAACCGACTTGGGCACAGTGTATCCTATTCCCAGATGGCAGAGATTGACACTGCCTTGTGTTTTCAGAAGCTCTCGTCATCAGGGAGAGATACGGCCTTACCAGGTAACATCCGTCCAAGAATATTCACAACTTTAGCCTGGGACAATATTGATCGTCTGGAAGAAACCATCAGTGGTGAGGGAACATCTCATAGAGTCAATGGGATTGCTGTGCAAGCAAAGCGAGTTAACCAAGTTCCTGTCCAACCCATGGCCAGTGTTGCCAAAACAAAGAAACAAAGTACTGATGCACCCCTGCAAATGCTGCCAACTTACAATGCCGGACAATGAGTGGGGCCACCACAAAGCAAAAGTACACATGTTGATACTGCTGCCAATACTCATCTTGTCAGAAACAAGAACCTTGTTTGGATCCTTGCACGCATTTCACAGCAAGAACACCAGTCGGTCAGCAGTTGGACTGGCTTCAACATCCTTACTCGAGGTGACATAATTGTCATCCCTGACAATGTAGGCTACCTGCCTACCATCAATGTTCCAGCAACACATGTCTACGGTCAATGAAGCGCTCAACCAGTCACTGAGCATCATGCAAGATTTAAGCCTGAAAGAGATTGTCTGTGTATGTGACCAAGCCCTGTATGCGAAGGCAGCTGAGATCACATGGAAACATCACAACAAGTTTCAGAACATCATCATAAGGTTTGGGGTATTCCACACCATGTGCACACTGATGGCAATATTGTAAAATGTTTCCAAGATGCTGGACTCCAAGACCTCTGCATTGAGTCTGGTGTGGTTGAAGAAGGCTCAGTTTCCGGTGTTATGGATGGCCGTAAATACAACAGGGGTGTCAGACTACACAAGCTCCTGTATGTGGCTCTCATGCGACTGACATGGAATGGGTTCCTGTCTTGGTTGGCGGCAACTGACATGAATGACCTGGTTCACCTAGAAGAGACACTGAAAACAACTGACTGTCTTGGGAACAACTTCTCCCAAGACACTTTGAAGGAGGTTCTCGACAGCAGCTCTTGCACACGCATCATGGAACTGTTTGAAGTGTACCGCAAGTTCCTCAGAGATGGAAACGGCAGCCTCTCATCCTTCTGAATGTCCTATTTGGACGTTTAAAATCTTGTTGGGGCTCATTCGAGCGTCTAGAGAGGGAGACTGGATGCTTCAACTGGGAAGTATTCGTGCAATGATCCCCTGGTGTTTTGCATATGATACAATGAATTATGTACGGTACCTTCCATATTACTACACCCAGATGTGTCAGCTTCCCACCACACACCCAGATGTAGCTGTTATTTAACATCTGAGTACAGAAGCATATACCTCAGACAGCTGAGAGACCTGACAGGCCAAAGCATGTCCAAACTATCCCATCCAGATCTACAAGGTCCAGGGATCCAAAAAGATGAGGCAGATGTCCAGTCTCTCATTGATCTTATGGAGAACAACTGGCTCAATCCTTTGTCCCCTGATGAGTCCGATCTGGTTAGCCTGTCCACTGGCTTCTTGGCTCCACCTGATGTAACCAGGGATCTCTTGAGAGCTCATGAGATCGGGGAGGAGGCCTACCAGGTTTTTAAGCAAACCAGGTAAGATGAGAACTCCTCTTCAAAATTCTATGACAGGATGACCAAGCAAAGTCTGAAGACATTCTCCAAGGTCAGCAAAAAGACATCTCATGGGATGAAAGGAAAATATGTGGTTTGAGGCAGATAGAAACCTTTTCAGCCACATGATCCTGGTGGCTGAACACAGGAAGGTGAACATGAAAGATGCCCTTGCCCACCCACTGGGTCCACTGCCATGGCCACTGGCAAATGCTGATGGATCTCTGCAAAAAACAAACAAGGCTGCACTTGCCAGAGAGCTGGAAAAAAATGTTTCTCCTGCTGAACAGATCCCAACACCATCTACAACCATCATTGATGAGATGAGCCTGGTCCAAAAACTGAATGGCAACAACAAGACCTTTGCACAGATTGCAGAGTCAGCCTTCACCTATGTTCTTCATGAGGGAGCCGAGAGTGAAAGGATTGATGTGTTTTTTGATGTCTACCGCCAGATTTCGATCAAAAACGCTGAACGACTAAACTGGGGTAGAGATATCCCTCTCCAGTACAAGAACCTCACAAGTGGACATCACATACAGCAGTGGAGAACATTCCTTTGCAGTCCCTCAAACAAGGCCAGTCTCATCAAGTTTCTGGTAGAAGAGTGGAAACGCCCATGATATAGAGAAATGCTGCATGGCAAGGTGTTGTACATGACCTGTGAGGAAACCTGCTACATGATGAGTGTGAGGAAGTATCAGAGCTGTACTCAACACAAGAAGAGGCTGACACTCGCCTACTACTTCATGCACTGGATGTAGCACAGGCTCAAAAGCAGTTATCATCACAGCCGAGGACACTGATGTCATGATGCTTTGTCTTGGCTTCCAGAAGGACATCTCTTGTCCCATATACCAGAAGTGGGGGACACAAAACCGCATGCGGTTTGTTGACATCAGCAAACTGGCAAGCTCACTTGGACACTCTGTCTGTGACAGTCTGATTGGCTTACATGCCTTCACAAGCTGTGATACTGTCAGTGCATTTGCTGGTCGAGGGAAGCTGAATGCCCTGAAGATGGCAACAAAGGACACTATCTGCCAAGAGACTTTAGGTCGACTGGGACAATTATGGGACATTAATGATGATCTGTTTGAAAAAATCGAATGGGTCACCTGCCGCATGTATGCTGCTACAAGCAACACTGGTGAGGTCAACCAACTGCGCTATCAACTTTTCACCACCAAAAGGGGACAACTTGAGTCCCACCAGTTGCCACCCTGTAGAGACTGCATCTATATGCATGCTTAACGAGCAAACTACCAAGCAGCTATCTGGAAATGCTGTCTGCAGGCTGACCCAGTGGTGCCGAGCCCTACTGGACATGGATGGACTGATGATGATGGCAAGCTGGTCATAGATTGAATGCACTCCCCACCTGCACCAGATGTGGTCTTGGAACTATTGGCATGCAAGTGTGTTCATTCATGCACAATGTCAAGCTGCACATGCCTGTCAAATGATCTGACATGCACAAACATGTGCAGGTTACAGACCTGTAGTAACCAAAAACTGCAGGAAGATCCAGAGCCTCATTTTGAAGTAGGGGGCCAGATGACGAGAGTGACACAGTGTGGTGATGGACTTTGTTTGGGATAGTTATATTATAGTTATGCTGATGTTAATATTGTTCAAATTATTAAAACATTTAAGTTTTTGAATCATATTTTTGTTTCCTATTTTATTGTGATATTACTTATTTGTTAGTGTAGATGTTCATTGTGTATTTAACAAATATAACCTCTAGAGACCATTGTGTGACCTAACCAGCTAAATCTGGTTTGTATTTTGTAAAAAGAGTCTTCTTTTGTAAAAAGAGACTTCAGGCTCACAGTCACTTCTCACAATTTTATAAAATGGATATATTATACATTTTCCGAAGTTAATTGGCTGATAGTTAATTGGATGTGCACTGGCCTCAGATGTGCCATTAATCATATCAAATTTGACCTTCAAGTGACCTTGAATTTGACCTTGTATCTCAAAAATAACCCTGGAAATGAACTTCCCGCCCTTGTAAACATACAAAAAGAGGTATTACATAACCATCTGTGTTGTCAAGATCAAAAGTTAAAAAATGGGTAAAGATGGACTCCGACGCCATCTTGAATTCTCACAATGAAATTATATGGGCATGTTATATATTTTCTGAAACCTTATAGTCAGGTGAATGTTGTGGTACTTGTGTTTTGTGTTTCTAATGTTCCTATGTCCTACAGGAATAAAAGAAAGAACATAGTTTAGGTGTAAAATGTGAAAAAATGTATGCTTTTGATGGTTTGATGAGCTGCAGTGACCTCCATATTTATCAGACAGGTTCACAACTGGGTTTAAATGGAAGCTTAGAAGGTCCCCTTTAAAATGATACCAAACACAATATTATTTAACATTGAGAAAAGTCCTAATCATGAGGGTAAAACAGATTATGCACATGCGTCTAACACACAGTTTTCCTTAGGGGGTGGTTAACTTCATGAGCTGATAACCAATATTTAGCTACTCACCTGGAAAGGCTATCATACAAAAAAAATATCTACAGACATATATCTATCCAAAAAATATAGGTAGCCTTCGTCCCTTTGACTGATACCAAAATCCGTTCTGGCCCATGGACTATATGGCCAGATGACCAGTTCTCCAGATGCTTCAGATGACTCCATCAACACATCAGGGATTCAACTTTCACTTGATTTTTAACATTTCAAAATACAAAGTCCTGCAGCTAACTCAGCTGTGATTGTACACATTGTACGATTGTACGCTGTGGTTTTAGACGAAGTTGCCTCTCTTTTATCTGTGTGTTTGACTCAGCAGAAACCAGCTGGACATGAGGATGAATCCAGGTCACAACAGGGAAGCAGTGAGACACTACCAGGTGGTTGGAAAGGACAAAGTTCTTCTGTACACACCTCACACAGATACTTATAATTGTTGTTCATAGCTGTCCACATGCACCAGTGTCTCATCCAATACATGATGTCCTGTTACATTCTCCTGCATGGTGGAGACGCAACAAATGAAACGTACGAAATGTGCTTGACTTCTTTTTCAGATACTACTTGGCAGAAGGCAGCAGCTCCATGAATATGGGTTAGAATCCACTGAAGACAGCTGAAGCTCCAGAGACTCATCTACACCCATCCTACTCCAAGGACTGAGGGAAGTACCAGCCAGATTATGTTTGAACTCACATTCTTGTAACTACTTGATATCAAGACCTTTGCTCTGTTTCAGATGCTGATGACTGGCAGCAGAGGTGGCAGCAGCTCCAGAGAGGACAGAGGCATCTTTGATGACTGTCTTATGAGTACAGGTAGCATTTCTAATCTAATCAGTCTTTTTATTTCTGACTTCCTCTAACTTCTACATGTTTGTCCAATACAATAAAGTAATATTACTGTACCACAGGAGCTCCAGTGCGAACCAACGTCATCATCAGGGAGGGGAGGGACCTCCACAATAGCGCCTGACAGGACTCCAGTGAAGAGGGACCCACAATTCACTTGGGTAACTGCACATTTCATTGTTGCTCTTTGTTATTGGGACTACACTGACTGTACAGACTTGTGGTAAGCTGTTACTTGACCTACAGTTGTGGGAAAATGTTAAACTTGTTAACTGTGTGAGTTGTCTGATTGCCATCAAACATGTATATTTTCTTTATTTTTATTTTTTTGTCTTTTTTCAGAGTTGAAGACCATCACCACACTCTGCCTCAAACCAGACTACCTGAAGCACCTGAGTGGTTCATCGCCCTCTATCCAGCTGACCTCCAGCAGACATGACAGCTTGTCATGTCTTGATGCTTCCTCTGAATTATTAAAAGTATCATGGGACATTTAATAAATATTTCCTGTCCATGAAATATATTGTAATCTAACAGAGACATCTTTCCAGTGGACAATATGATATGACAATATGGTGTTTGACACTTTTTATTGATTTGATAGATGTTGGTCAGGATCGGTGCATCTCACTGAGGGTCTATATATTACGGATGTTTATGAATAATCTGTTGCCCTCATTTAGATGTACGACATCCTCTGCCAAATACTTGACTTAAATGTTACTGTGTTGTAAAGGAAATAGACAGTCTCCTCCCTGAGATAACTCTGTTTCCTCTTCTAATTCATAAGTCCTAGTATCTCTTAATCTCGTATCAATAAACATGAGAGATTTTTGTGCTAGCCATAATAGTTTTTTTAAACCTACACCTATATATCTGTATTATTGACTTGCACATGTTAGCTTTAGTCACATGGATGTATGTATGTACCTATCTTTGTTTATCTTGTTCCTTCTCCTCTTTGTCTCTACTCGGCTGGCCTTCGGCAGATGGGTCCCTCCATATGAGCTGGGTTCTGCTCAAGGTTTCTTCCTGTTGAAGGGAGTTTTTCCTTGCCACCGTCGCCTTCAGGCTTGCTCTGGAGGTTTCAGGCCGGTTTATGTTAAGAGTCTTGAGACAATTTTTATTGGTGCTTTACAAACTAAATTGAATTAAAAAGGATGAGGTGGAGGAGAACGCCCTATTTAGTCCATCTTTACAATAGTTTGTGTGTTTTGTTATACATTTGCTGTTTAAATGTTGCTAAACGTTTTCATTGATTTCATTGTTTAATCATGCAATTGGTTTATCGGCAAAATATCTCAACCTCTTCAAAATAAAGTGTTGTGAACGTTAAAAGCAGCTCTGTTCATTTGTGTATTTACACACTAGATCAGATTCAACTTTATTGTCATTACATGTGTTCAGGTCCAGAGCAACTAACTACAATTTATCACTCGAAGCAGAAGGTCAGCCAGCAGTAAAAGCATGGTACAGGTTGGACGACACATGGACGATGTTTACAGATGGAAACCTATGTACAGGTGAGTGAGCAGCATAAACACAATGACTAAGTAACTACAAACATATTGTACTAATAGATTAAATGTAAGTAGACTATAAACAGGAATATCAGTTACAATAAAGGAAGTGAGCAGATGATACAAAATCCAGATAAAGACAGGATTAAACTGCATCAATAATAAGCAATGGCTCTCTGACGTTACTACACTAGAGTGCCAAAAGATTATGACCACCTCAGATGTTTGCCATAGGTCGAACTCGGCATTAGTCGGCACAAGCAGCACTGCCTCGTTCAAAATTTCCCCTTGGGGAATTTTCTAGTCATCGAGGCAATGCAACGCGATGCCTCTATATTGTTATTGCTCGTGTTTATTATCGAGGCAATGCAACGCGATGCCTCTATATTGTTATTGCTCGCGTTTATTATCGAGGCAATGCAACGCGATGCCTCTATATTGTTATTGCTCGCGTTTATTATCAAGGCAGACAATGCCAAAACATTATGACCACTCAGGCCATTACAGCAGTCCTCATATTGACAGCATTATATAGGGAGGAGGGTCTAATTAACAGCAGGTGTGTACCTGCTCAATATGGCTGCTCACTGCTGAGTCACTCAGGTGGCCAAATTATTAGGAACACCTTACACATCCATTAAGATGTAAAAAGGCAGATCTGAGATTTGCAGCATTACCTAAGGAGGGAGGCTTTCAGTAACACAACAGCTGTGTACCTTCTCAATATGGCTGCTCACTGCTGAGTCACCCAGGTGGCCATATTATTAGGAACACCTTACAGTGAAGAATCTGACATTTGCAGCAGTTCCTCAGGAGGGAGGCTTTCATTAACACAACAGCTGTGTACCTGGAACACTAAGTTGGAACACTAAGTTACTCACACCGCCAAATCATTACGACTACCTTACACATGGACAGACAAGAAGAAGGAGGCCATATTTCACTCCACAAACACCCCACTGTAGCGCATGACCACGTGCTCCTTCCGCACATCTGAACGTGCATCCAACACTGACCGCACATTCAAATATGCCAGCCAAAACATTATGACCACTCAGGCCATTACAGCAGTACAATGGGACGGGGACCATTATTGATGCGACACTCGTGGCCCAGCTGTGGTTCTGGTCTGTCTACCGACACAATGCAGGATCTCAGACAATCTGCCAAAACATCATGACCACCTCAGATGGTTGCGATACGACGTCGACTTTGGAATTAGTCGGCACGAGCAGCATTGCCTCGTTCAAAATTTACCCTTGGGAATTTTCTAGTTATCGAGGCAATGCAACGCGATGCCTCTATATTGTTATTGCTTGTGTTTATTATCGAGGCAATGCAACGCGATGCCTCTATATTGTTATTACTCACGTTTCGCTTATTCTTCCTCCGTAGCTTTTTCGGCACGCTACTCGTCCCAGAGTTCTGGAGCGATATGGACAATGATGTTGTCACACCGTGGTGAGGTTGTCATGTCTTGGGGTTGTTTTGTCCTGTCATTTCCTGTTTTATTTTGAAAAGTAATTCTCCTCTCGTTTCAGGTCACTTGCCCTTCCTCATGTGTCTCTGTCTGATTGCCCTAAGTGTTTCCACCTGTCCCCTATTTCCCTTCATGTGTTTAAGTAGTCTGTGTTCACCTGGTCTTGTGCCAGAGTGTTATCGTCCTCACCCTGCACCCGTGCCTTGTTTCATGTCTTCAACCATAGAAGTTTTCAAGTAAGCCTGTTATTCCTCTCGAAGAGAGTTTTTGTTTGTTAATTCTTTCCTTAGTTTAGATCCTTAGTCCTGAGGTTTTCCTCCATTCGGAGTGTTTTGTGTTTTTTTTTATTTGTTTCTTTGATTTGAGTTTTCCTCCTTCTGGAGAGTTTTTCGTTCTCAGTTTTCAGATTAGCGTCTAGGTTTTTTTTGTAGCCATTTGTTTGTCCCTCTGTGAGGGATCTCTGGAGAATCCAATAAAAGTCTTTTGTCATTTCTTATCTCTGCATTCTGAGTCCTGCTTTGAGTCACGGCCTGACAGATATATCAAGACTTGGGACTCGATCGGGAATGTTGTGCTATGACTTTAATAAGGGATTGATGAAACGGTGTGAGAATAAATGACAAAAAAGTGACAGATTTTTTCCCATAGGAATGAATGGAAAAGCCAGAAAAAAGCGCCAACATTCCAAAATCGCCTCGCCCCCTTTGCTGAATGATTACTCGGCCATGCTTTGGAGTAGAGAAATTCTGAGAAGTTTGTACGAGGCACGACAAGTGCAGCTTTCTTTTCCACAAAACGGCGTTTCTGTACCTGCTATGGTTTGGTTGCAGTTTACGTTTGGGTGAAAAAAGTTGAAAAATATCGTTTAACATGGGACCCTATGGCCGCACTCTAGCGAGAGGATTTTTCAGTTTTAACCGAAAAGAGGTTCAAAGTTGTCTGGCGGCCACAAATTTGGAGCTACAGAAACAAAAATTACATAAAAACGTAGGAATTTTTGTTGGCTTTCCGATGGGGCATCTCTGATTCGTGTACGTCCTACGGTTTGGACTCCAGGCCCTTCCGTGCGACCAACATTCCGCCCATCCGCTCCCATGTTTAAAAAAAAGTCAGATTTGGGATAAAAAAAACGGCAATGCAAAGTGTTCTCTCTCTCTCGTCACAGCGCCCACAGTTTTCGCTGTACACGCGTGGAACCAACATTAAATCGAAGAGGACCCTCGTCTCACGCTCACAATGCGTTCATTTTCCCCGTACGACCTATCGTGAGTTATGAACATTTGTTCGGAGGCCAAATCCTAGGGTACAGAGATAGCTACCCCCCCCCTTACATAAGAACTAAAGTTCTTATGTAAGCTGTGAGAGAGCAGGAGAGGGGCCGTAACCATGGTTACAAAACTCACACGCACGGAGGAGCTCACAGCAATGGAGGAGGAGGAAGGATCTCATAGTGACAGCATTATATAGGGAGGAGGGGTTAATTAACAGCAGGTGTGTACCTGCTCATGAGGTTTGCTGCAGTACTTAAGGAGGGGGGCTTTTACTCTAGTACTGGACTCCACAATTAATGAAGTAACTGAGTACTTTTACTCTAGTACTGGACTCCACATTAATAAAGTAACTGAGTACTCTTACTCTAGTACTGGACTCCACATTAATAAAGTAACTGAGTACTCTTACTCGAGTGCTGGACTCCACAATTAATAAACTAATTGAATACTTTTACTCTAGTACTAGACTCCACCATTAATAAAGTAACTGAGTACTTTTACTCTAGTACTAAACTCCACCCGTAATAAAGTAACTGAGTATTTTTACACTAGTACTGGACTCCACCATTAATAAAGTAACTGAGTACTTTAACTCTTGTACTGGATTTCAGCGTTAATAAAGTAACTGAATACTTTTACTCTAGTGCTGGACTCCACCCGTCATGAAGTAACTGAGTACTTTTACTCTACTACTGCCATAACCATGGTTACAAAACCCACACGCACAGAGGAGCTCTCAGCAATGGAGGAGGAGGGAGGATCTCATAGTATCATAGCATCATATAGGGAGAAGGGTCTAATTAACAGCAGGTGTGTACCTGCTCATGTTGTTTGCTGCAGTACTTAAGGAGGGGGGCTTTTACTATAGTACTGGACTCCACCATTAATAAAGTAACTGTGCACTTTGACTGTAGTACTGGACTCCACATTAATAAAGTAACTGAGTACTTTTACTCTAGTACTGGACTCAACATTAAAAAAGTAACTGAGTACTTTTACTCTAGTACTGGACTCCACATTAATAAAGTAACTGAGTACTTTTACTCTAGTACTGGACTCCACATTAAAAAAGTAACTGAGTACTTTTACTCTAGTACTGGACTCCACATTAAAAAAGTAACTGAGTACTTTTACTCTAGTACTGGACTCCACAATTAATAAAGTAACTGAGTACATTTTCTCTAGTACTGGACTCCACAATTGATTAAGTAACTGAGTAACGCTTTGTCTCGCTGAGAGAAGTCGTTTTCTGCACAGAGTGTCACAAAGTGTCAGACTAGTGGAACTGAGCTCATTTTGTGACTTATTGTGCTGAATGTGAGAACACACCTCCTAATGACTTGTTATGCTGAGAATGACTGTTTCAGGCACGCGGTTGCTCCAGAACACAGGGGCCCCACCGTGCGCCTGTTAGGCCGAGAAAGGCGCACCTTTTCCGGATCAATTTCTCGCCATCTGCCGCCCCTCTGCTGGAGCATGAAAATGTTGTTTCTCCTGCAATAAAGGCCTCACTGCTATAATTCAAGCTTATTCATGATGGGAGGTGACAGTTCTCGTGCAGTACAGC
This sequence comes from Mugil cephalus, assembly GCF_022458985.1. Taxonomy (NCBI): domain Eukaryota; kingdom Metazoa; phylum Chordata; class Actinopteri; order Mugiliformes; family Mugilidae; genus Mugil; species Mugil cephalus. Next base: position 22,396 of record NC_061773.1, on the reverse strand, counting down.
TGAATAATGAGTGTGAGGTGGATGCCTGTTAGTATTTTTACCATCTGTGCAAGAAATGCTTTCTCTCGCTGAGAGAAGTCGTTTTCCCCACAGACATGAAAATGTTGTTTCTCCTGCAATAAAGGCCTCCCTGCTATGATTCAAGCTTATTCATGATGGGAGGTGACTGTTCTCATGCAGTACAGCTGAATATTGAGTGTGGGCTGGATGCCCGTTAGTATTTTTACCATCTGTGCAAGAAACGCTTTCTCTCGCTGAGAGACGTCATTTTCTTTCTTTTCTTTTTTGAAAGAGTTTGGAAAACGGTCACTGCTAACGTTAGCTTAAAACAGCATGTGACCAATGTGTTTTTATCAGAGATGCTGCTTTGTGTTAAACATCTTTCAAAGTTATATTGGGGAGGAAAAAGTGTGTTTTTTTTTTTCCCTGACATTTTTTTCTCTCCAAATAAATGAGTTTGGTGTGTGCCATTGACATATTTGTGCCACTGTGAAGTGTAAAACTTGCATACCGTATTTCACCAAAAAAAAAACATATGGCTTTTCGCTGCAGGCCTTTATTTGATTTTACACAGACCTGCACCAGGCCATTATTTTGATGACAGATGTATTTCACAACTCCAACTCACACTTTTTATTTTTCTTCCTTCTTACGTTATCATTTATGTCCATTTGTGTTCTATTCTCCTCCATGTTGGCCTGTCCTCCGGTGTGTGAAGGTGGGGCATTAAAATCGCGTGCTGGGAGTCGTTCTCACACTTTTCATGATTCATAATTTTTTTTTTCTTTCTCTCTGCAGATAAGTGGTGAGAGTTGATTTCATGGCATAAACTGGTGGTTAAGAACTCCACTCCTTTCCATGCTGAACTGTACAGTGAAGCAGTAGGAGAAACCTTAGTCAAAGAACCCAATGTTGAGCTTCCGAGGTGCAGTGGAAAGGCACTCGGTACAAAAAGGGTCTTTCTGTGTTTAAACCAAGGTGAGGCTATTGAATTCAGACAGATTGAGCTCATGCTTGTGATGCAGGACCAGCATGTATAATTTATTGTTACACCTCATGATGTGTCCTATATGCCAGCATTTGCATTGTATGAAGCATGAAATGTTGGAAGCCTGAGCAGAAACTAGATTATGACCATTTGCATGTGTACAAGCTTTGTGGGACAAGAGTAATTTCACTCAAGCATAGCACTGTTGACTCCGAGTCATCTGGAGTTTGAAAGATTAAAATCTGACAGTAACAGTATTTTTCATTCCTTCTAGTCCTCCTAGTCATGGATGCAGAGAGTCCGCTTCTGTCTTTCATCAAATCAGTGCCTAAACTGAGAGACCCTGAGCCTTTGCTGGAGCATCTACAATGTGTAGGACTTGAGGACCTGAGCTACCTGCAGGAGAGTGACCTCCTTTCTGCCCTCAGACCACTTGAAGCCAGGAAACGTCTGTCACTGCTCAAAAAGACAAGTATGTGTTTCAATTTGTACAGAATAAACTTTCACATTAAAAAAATGTGCATAGTCAAAATGTACTTCTTAGGTCCACCTGTTCTAATCAATGCAGTCCAATACAGCAGTTCTACTATGAATTATACTTCAAAGAATCTTCTCTACATTTTTGTTGATGTTTTGAAAAATGTGATGACTACACACTACACCTTGTTCATCATTGATTTCATAGTGGGTCTTAGTGGTGGTGTACTGCATTATATTGAGAAAGGAACAGTTTGAAATATATCAATGGCTACTGAGGATATAATTATGTTAGGTAATAATATACCCAGATTGAGCTATGTGATGTCTGTGTTTAAATATTACTACTATATGTCCTTTAATAAGGCCAGCAACATGTCTTGGACAGTCCTCCAAGCAGCCAGAGCAATCAACAGTTGAGCAGAGCCAGT